>NC_068280.1:12827260-13055084 GCF_025860055.1 Xyrauchen texanus | reverse complement strand
CTTACTAGTTGAATTTCCAATTTCACATATAGTCATTGAGCACTTTATTAGGGACTCTATGGTACTACTGAAGTGTCAGATGTGGTCTTCTGTTGTTGTAACCCATCCGCCTCAAGGTTTGACGTGTTGTGAATTCTAAGATGCTATTCTGCTCACTACAATTGTATATGTGGTTATCTGAGATACCATAGCCTTTCTGTCAGCTCAAACCAGTCTGGCCATTCTCTGTTGACCTCTCTCATTAACAAGGCATTTCCATCCATAGAACTACCACTCATTGGATGTTTTTTTTTTTTTTTTTTTGGACACCATTCTGAGTAATCGCTAAAGACTGTTGTGTGTGAAAATCCTAGGAGATCAGTAGTTACAAAAATACTAAGACCAGCCTGTCTGGCACCAGCAAACATGCCACGGTCGAAATCACTGAGATCACATTTTTCCCCATTCTAATTGTTGATGTGAACATTAACTGAAGCTCATGACCCATATCTGCATTTTATGCATTGCACTGTTGCCACATGTTTGGCTGATTAGATAATCTCATGAATAAGTAGGTGTGCAGGTGTTACTAATAAACTGCTAAGTGAGAGTATCAGCAATGCACTTTTTACCAGTGGTGGCTGGTCAGAGGAGGCAAGGGAGCCTCCTCAAAAATATATTCAAAATGTTTGTCAAAAAACATATCAGAAGTAACCATTCAAGCCAATCAGCTTTCAGTATCACGTTTACGCTTCATCAAGCCTGTTTGTGGATAACACAAAAGGTGAAGAGAAACTTTCAAAATATGCCAAAATATTGATGGAATAAAAGTTATTGGAAGATCTAAAAACTTTTGAAAAAGACTGAACGACATAATCATTTATTTATTTGCCGCAATGGAGGATGGAGTTCGTTGACACATACAGTAGTGAGTAGATGTTACTGTACATGGAATGTGGCCCTCCATTCATTTATAAATGTTTGCATTGACTGTAGTCTGTAGCTGGCGCTGTGTCATGTGTTCCGTTCATTTGTTGTTTTTACAAGTATTGAGTTGGTGATCAGAAAGTGCTGAGTTGATGAGCGGAAAGAGTATGACACCTGTAGTTATCAAGACTATTTTAAGATATCAGGGAGAGGACATCATCTGTGTACGGGAGTATAATTACCAGTAAAAAACCTATCAAAATGATATTTAGATGCACTGCAATGTTTTTATTGGTTTGATCTATCGATACTAATTTATATATTTGCCTGCTCTGAAAATTCCATCACAGACCACCACTGCTTCTTACTAGTAAATATTATAATTTTATATATAAATTTGTTTTTTTTAACTACTAAAGCGATTGCCATTTCCTGATATCAACAATTAAGTAAATATGCAACTTAGTTAACATTTTCATTTTTTAATATCTAAGCTTAGGAGGATAATTTATTAGCTTGCTTACTATAGGGCAGGGTTTCCCAAATGGGGGTTTGCAAACCCCTGGGGGTTCGTGAGGGTACTCCAGGGGGTTCGTGAGAGAGTTTGAGGTTGCGTATAAAAAAAATTCTGTCATTTACCAATTTTTAAAAACATTGACGAATAATTCCAAATGTTGTCTATCATTTGATGAGTAAAAATAAAAAATAAACTTAAACCAAGTGTGTCAATTTTACCTTTTACCCATCCTTGTGTCTGCTTCAGAGCCATTTTTTCATCATCAGTCAGTTGCATGAGGGCACACTCTCTCTCTCTCTCTCTCTCTCTCTCCCTGCTTGTGCTGTGTCTTTCAGTGATAAAGAGAGCAAGATTGCGCACTCTCATGCAACTGTATTAAAAATTTACTGTTAACCGCTTGTGCGCTGGTTCTGATGGGTCTTAAGGTGTCATTTAGGTGCCCGCAAATATTTTATATGTTTATAAATATGTTTCATTTCATAAAAAATATTTCTAGAAGTAAATGGGATGCCCCCCATCCCCCCATCCCAGATTATAATAGTTGCTACAGCTTGTCTTGTTACTTCAATGAAAATGTTTTTTTTTTTACTGTGACTGTAGGGAAATCTCTGATTGGGATAGAAATGTATTAGATTAAATAAAATGTATCATTTTTATAAGAAAAGAAGAATAGATGTAATAAAGGTTCATTAAAATATAACAATAATAAGAAAAATAAAGTGCAAAGACATAAAATGTATTATATTTGAAAGGTTTATATTACTTAAAATATCAGGGGGTACTTCAAGTAAATCATTCAGGT
This sequence comes from Xyrauchen texanus, assembly GCF_025860055.1. NCBI lineage: Eukaryota > Metazoa > Chordata > Actinopteri > Cypriniformes > Catostomidae > Xyrauchen > Xyrauchen texanus. The sequence goes on along the minus strand of NC_068280.1, from coordinate 13,052,859 downwards.
CAAAGGGGTTTGGCCGATAAAAAAGTTCAGGAACTCCTGCTGTAGGGAATGGATGATGGAATGTTAGCTAAGCAGGCTAAATGGTTAGCATGCTAGCTGAAAACACAAAGGGAAATGTTAAATTTAAATATTTGTTGGTTTGGTTATATCATATGATATGTCATATATTGTAGGCTACAGCTTACATGACATTCATTTAAGAATTTTCATGCTTACCCTAATTCTTCAAGCAATATTATAGGATTTCCAATCAGGCACTGAATAGAATGTCCAAAACAACCAAGAAAGTTGATATTAAGTCTATGGTTAAGAGTATTAAAGACATTTATTACCATATGTTGTAAAAGTATGGTGCTTTGTGGATTGTATGAGCCAAATGCTTAGACAAGCAATAAAATGCCCACACAAGCAATACAAAATAAAGGTTATGAAATTGATTATTTAAATTGAGATTGTTCTTGAACTTTGAATTGAGCATAATCAAATGTAAAAAAAATAAAAAATTGAAAAGAAGTTTAGGATAGTGTACTGATAAATTCTGCTCTGTTGCCCACACCTCCTCCATACACATGTCAATAGCTAACATTATCTACAAAGCCTCTAACACATTTCAAACTAAAATAAGTGCTGGCAGAAGCACTGCCAAATGAACTGCAAAACATGAGCTATCAGAGAGGCTTGAGGTTTCAACAACAATGGAAAAACTAGGGTAACAAAGACTTGGTTTGTGACAAGATTCACTAGTAGTGACTCATCCACAGTAAGATTATGACTGTTTTTCTTTGTAGCACATGATGAGGAAAGAGACTTAGGCGGTCATTCATGGTGGTAAATATAGTCCTGTCAAATCCCTTAGCATCAATGTGGAGACTGTGAGCAGTATAGGAGTGATAGTCCTTTACAAAAATAACCATAACACCCTTAGCTCTTGGTTTCATAATTCATAAACAAACTGATAGGCTATTAATACTTGAGACATGTTTCCAACTCTCTGGCCATTTACTTAGCCTAAATTGTAAGAAAATAAAATATATATGCTTTTGGGATTTAAAGAGATAAACTACAGCATTGCTGATGTCGTAATGTTAATTTTGTGGTACATGTGGAATACTAACATTAATAGTGAAAAATGTAGACATACTGAGTGTGAAGGGGCTTGAGGTGTACCTCCATTTTATACTCTGGTTCTGGGTAATATATACAACCAGGGGGCACTACTACTGCAACATTACTTTCCAACTGAACAAAAATACAATTAGTAAAACATGTGTTTTACTGAAAATCCAGTCAAATATGGAAATGGAAATGCATGTTATGCTTGTCTTGAAATTGTGACTGGGCTGCTCCACATGTTTTCATACATTTATGCTTTCTTTACTATTTATTTGATTGTACTGCCAAATGTAAGGACATTTGAACACAGACTATGATAAAAAAAAAATGCAAAATATTATAAAATAAGCTTAATTATTTTTGTATAGTAAGTAGGTTTTCATTCTAAACATAACCATTATCTAAATCACTATACATCATCTGAACTCAATGCATGAGATTTTCTTTTCGTCATCAAATTCATGACCCCATTGGAACATTTCCAATCAGCTCTTACACTTGTAACATCCGCATGTAACATCTGTTAGCTGGATGACCTTCCAAAGGGATGAAATTAGACTTGTATTGTCAGTTTCAACTTGTTCTAAATTTCATGAAGTTCTAGATGTGTGTTAAGCCAAACTATTTCACAAATGCCTTACCTGAAAGAAGGGAAAACAATGATCTAAAATCTGTCTGTGGACAAACGAAGCCACAGAAAAAACTCAAAACCGCTCATTCTCCAAAATCAAATGAGACAGCTGACACGCTCAGTAATTGCACTGCCAGTATGTTTTGTCATTCTACTTGGCCTTTGACATGTCTTGGTAGAAATAGTGGCATGGCCATATTTCCAATTTAATTCACTAGTTGAGCAGCAAAGCACTGAATTTCATTAATGGCAGCGGGAAGAACACAACCTCTGTGTAGAGGCCAATCAAAGCTCATGGCTGTCAAACTGTAATGAGGTACGGCACTGGCCAACAGGTACATGCTCCAGAGGAGGTAATTATCTCTCTGTATGCATCTCAATGTAAATTTGGCACTCAGTTTTCTATGTCTGCTTTTTATCAACCTTCATACATTTTCAGAATGTAACCAATGTATAGAGACAGAATGATCTCTATACATTGTTTGATCAATATTTTTAACCAGTATTCCACTTATTTCCAAATACACAAAAAACTTTTGTAGTGGAAGACAAATTGCCTTTAAGTTAGACTTAAAATCTTCACATTCAGAGGTCAGTGATGAGTGATATAGATAATCATAATACAAAAAGAGATATGTATATTGGTTATCAGACACATAAACAAAACTTTTGTAAAATAATTGTCAAACTCCAAACTGATATTATGAGAAGTTGTAATAATAGTATGAGACAAGGAAATAGGCTTGATTTGAAAGATGGTATGGACATTGCAAAGAGGATTATATTTAAGATGTTGGTATTAATGTCATGTCTTGTCCTGTCTTGTCATGTTATGTCTCACTTCTGTTCTTTCCCTCTACTCTGTCTCCCTCGGTTGGTCGTTCTATGTTACTTCCCTCTCCTTTACTCCGCTCCCAGCTGTTTCTTATTTTCCCTGAGTTCCTCGTTAATCCTCTGCCCACCTGTTCCCTCTTTCCTCTGATTAACTCTCTATTTCTCTCCTCGCTCTCGCTACATTCTCTGTCGGATTCTCCACTCAGTTATACTACCCCTTAGAAGCAACTACTACCCTGTCTGTCTCTGTCCAGAGTCCTGTCCTGCTGGCGTATACTATTGTTATACTGTTCTCCACTAAGGACCTTCTCCGATCTCTGTGCCCAGTTACCTGGCGCTCACGAGCTAGTGGCACTCTACAGCTACCCGCTGCCTTGGGAGAGACCCGCTGGCTGTTATCGCTTCTCCACTCACCCTGTCTACTACCTGTGGACCACCACCGCTCGAAGGGAGCGTTTGTTTGCTGTTTTTGTTATCGTCCTCTCTGCGGACTGTTTTATTTGTATTCCTCTCAAGGAGAAGACCCTGTGTTGACTTTTTACTGAGCTTCATTAAAGACTCTGTTTGTTTCTTACATCGCGTTTGGGTCCTCACTTACCTTCATAACAGAAGAATCCGACCAAGATGGACCCAGCGACCCCGGCCACACCCCACTCAGCCGTCGAGCTCCAGGGAGCTATGTTGGGCAGACACGAGGCTGAGCTGTCTGCTGCACGACACACCATAGAAGGACTGGTCGCCCAAGTCACCGAACTCTCGAGGCAGGTTCTCATCCTTCGATCAGAGCCTCCGGCCTCCTCCAGGGTCCCCGAGCCCCCAGAGCCCAGGATTAATAACCCGCCGTGCTATACTGGTGAGCCCTCTGAATGCCATGCTTTTTTCACCCAGTGTGACGTGGTTTTTTCTCTCCAACCCACTACTTACTCCCAGAGCAGAGCCTGTATTGCCTACGTTGTTTCTCTCCTTTCTGGACGGGCTCGAGAGTGGGGTACCACCATCTGGGAGGCGGAGGCTGGATGTACAAACAGTTATCAAGATTTCAAGGAGGAGATGATTCGGGTTTTTGATCACTTTGTTTTTGGGGAGGAGGCATCCCGGGTCCTATCGTCTCTGCGTCAGGGTAAGCGGTCTGTTACTGACTTTTCCATTGAGTTCCCTACTCTCACAGCCTCCTATGACTGGAACGAGCCGGCGTTGCTCACTCGTTTTTTGGACGGTCTCTGCTCGGAAGTGAGGGAGGAGATTCTCTCCCGAGAGGTACCCTCCCGTCTGGATGCTGTGATCGAGCTCGCTATTCGCCTAGAGAGGCGTTTCGATCGCCGTCGCCGAGCTCGCGACCAGGAGTCTACATTTTCCTTTGCACCCCCCTCCGCTGCATTACCCACCCTCCTCCACCGCCCCGGTTCCTGAACCCATGCAACTGGGGAGCATTCGCATTTCTGCCAGGGAGAAGGAGCGGAGAATCACCCACCGTCTCTGCCTCTACTGCGGTTCTGCTACTCACTTCGTCACCTCCTGCCCGGTAAAAGCCAGTGCTCGCCAGTAAGAGGAGAGCTACTGGTGAGCACTACAACTCTGGTCTCTCCTTCGAGGTCTTGCACCACTCTTCCCGTCCATCTCCGCTGGACTGGCTCTGCTGCCACCTGCAGGGCATTGGTGGACTCTGGCGCGGAGGGCTGCTTCATGGACGACACCTGGGCCCGGGAACATGGTATCCCTCTCTTGGACTTATGTCAGCCCCCAACCCCATTTGCTCTGGACGGCAGTTCCCTTCCTAGGATTCAGCGTGAGACGGTACCCTGACTCTCACTGTCTCCGGTAATCACAGCGAGACCATTTCTTTTTTTATTTTTCAGTCCCCTTTCGCCCCTATTGTTTTAGGCCATCCCTGGTTAGTTCAACATAATCCCTCTATTAATTGGGCCAAGAATACTGTCCTTTCGTGGAATGTCTCTTGTCATGTTAAATGTTTGATGTCTGCTGTTCCCCCTGTATCCTCTGTCTCTGTTTTTCAGGAGGAGCCTGGTGATTTGGCGGGGGTTCCGGAGGAATATCACGATCTGCGGACTGTGTTCTGTCGTTCCCGGGCCACTTCCCTCCCTCCCCATCGTTCTTATGATTGTAGTATCGATCTCCGTCCAGGTACCACCCCGGGTAGACTTTACTCGCTGTCGGCTCCTGAACGTCGAGCTCTCGAGGATTATCTATCCGTAGCTCTCGAGGCCGGTACTATTGTTCCCTCCTCTTCTCCCGCCGGGGTGGGGGTTTTTTTTGTGCAGAAGAAGGACGGTTCCTTACGCCCCTGCATTGATTATCGAGGCTTGAATGACATAACAGTTAAGAATCGTTACCCACTTCCTCTTATGTCATCAGCTTTCGAGATCCTGCATGGAGCCAAATTTTTCACCAAATTGGATCTGCGTAACGCTTACCATCTTGTGCGCATTAGGGAGGGGGACGAGTGGAAGACTGCGTTTAACACTCCGTTAGGCCATTTTGAATATCGGGTTCTCCCGTTCGGCCTTGTTAACGCGCCTGCCGTGTTTCAAGCACTAATTAATGACGTCCTGAGAGACATACTAAATATCTTTGTTTTCGTTTATCTTGACGACATCCTGATTTTTTCTCCGTCTCTCCAAGTTCATGTCCAGCATGTGCGTCGCGTCCTCCAGCGCCTTTTAGAGAACCGTCTTTACGTTAAAGCTGAGAAGTGCTCCTTTCATGTCGCCTCCGTTAATTTCCTCGGCTCTGTCATTTCTGCAGAAGGCATTAAGATGGATTCTGCTAAGGTCCAAGCCGTTTTAGACTGGCCCGTTCCTAAATCGCGCGTCGAGATGCAGCGCTTTCTCGGCCGCAAACTTTTATCGACGATTCATTCAGTAACTTCAGTCAGGTGGCTGCCCCTGACTGCCCTTACGTCTGTCAAGTCATGTTTCAAATGGTCGGTTCCGCCCAGGGGCCTTTGATCTCCTCAAGACCCGCTTCACGTCCGCGCCCATCCTCGTGATGCCTGATTTGTCCAAACAGTTCGGTGGTCGAGGTTGGCGCATCAGAGGTGGGCGTGGGTGCCATCCTCTCCCAGCGCTCTCCCTCGGACAACAAGGTCCACCCTTGCGGCGTACTTTTCGCGTAAGCTTGTCGCCGCCTGAGCGTAACTACGATGTGGGTAACCACGAGCTGCTCGCCATCCGCCTAGCTCTAGGCGAGTGGCGACAGTGGTTGGAGGGCGACCGTCCCTTTTGTCGTCTGGACTGACCACGGAACCTGGAATACATTCAGCTCCGCCAAGCGACTAAGCGCACGCCAGGCTCGTTGAGCTGTTTTTCGCCGGTTTGATTTCGTTATTTCCTACGCCCTGGTTCCAAGAACACTAAACCCGATGCCTTGTCACGTCTCTATTCCCCGAAGTCTCCACGGACCCGTGGGATTCTCCCTACGGCCCGTATCGTTGGATCAACTGTCTGGGGAATAGAGAGGCAGGTTAAACGAGCACTTCGCTCTCACTCCCTCGCCAGCGCACCTGTCCTAGACACCTCCTCTTCGTTCCGCCCCCACCCGCCTGGCCGTTCTTCAGTGGGCTCACTTTCGGCCAAATTGGCTGGTCACCCGGCGTTCGGGCACGCTCGCTTCCATTCAGCCAGCGTTTTTGGTGGCCCACTCGGGAAGCGTGACACGCGTCGTTTCGTGGCGGCTTGTTCCGTCTCTGGCGCAGACTAAAGCCGGAATTCTCCCCCGGCCGGACTTCTCAGACCTCTTCCCATACCCTCTCGACCGTGGTCACACATAGCCTTAGATTTCATTACCGGACTCCCTGCGTCGGCGGGCAATACAGTCATTCTCACTGTCGTCGATCGATTTTCTAAAGCTGCCCATTTTATTCCCCTCCCAAAGCTCCCTTCCGCCAGAGAGACTGCGCAAATAGTCATCGAGAATATTTTCAGGATTCATGGCCTCCCCTCTGACATTGTTTCGGATAGAGGTCCGCAATTTACTTCCCAGTTTTGGAAGGAGTTTTGCCGCTTAATTGGGTCTTTCGTCCAGCTTCCACCCTCAATCTAACGGTCAAGCCGAACGGGCCAATCAGACTGTCGGCCGCATCTTGCGCAGCCTATCCTTCCGTAACCCCGCGTCCTGATCCGAACATCTTCCCTGGGCAGAGTACGCCCATAACTCGCTTCCGTCATCTGCTACCGGCCTGTCTCCTTTTCAGAGCAGCCTCGGGTACCAGCCTCCGCTGTTCTCATCGCAGATCGCCGAATCCAGCGTTCCGTCCGCTCAAGCCTTTGTCCAACGTTGCGAGCACACCTGGAGAGGTGTTAGGTCAGCTCTCTGCCGTTATAGGGAACAGACTGTGAGGGCGGCTAACAAGCGCAGAACTAAGAGCCCCAGGTATTGTCGCGGCCAGAGGGTATGGCTTTCCACCCTTAACCTTCCCCTTAAGTCTGTCTCGCGTAAGTTAACTCCGCGCTTCATCGGTCCGTTCCGCATCTCGCGAGGTTATTAGCCCGCCCGGCGCTGACGACTTCTCCCCGCTATCTGCGCCGGCGTCCACCCAGTTTTTCACGTCTCCTGTGTTAAGCCCGCTATTCAGGCTCCCACTCGTCCCCCTCTCTTCCTGTATGCGTGTTGAGGGCGCCCATCTATAGGGTCCGCAAGATTCTTGACATGCTTGCCGGGGTCATGGTCATCAGTTTCTGGTTGATTGGGAGGATTACGGACCCGAGGAGAGAAGTTGGGTTCCCTCTCGGGACGTATTGGACCGTTCGCTCATCGATGATTTCCTCCGTCGCCGCCAGGTCTCCTCCTTGGAAGCGCCAGGAGGCACTCGTTGAGGGGGTACTGTCATGTCTTGTCCTGTCTTGTCATGTTATGTCTCACTTCTGTTCTTTCCCTCTACTCTGTCTCCCTCTGTTGGTCGTTCTATGTTACTTCCCTCTCCTTTACTCCGCTCCCAGCTGTTTCTTATTTTCCCTGAGTTCCTCGTTAATCCTCTGCCCACCTGTTCCCTCTTTCCTCTGATTAACTCTCTATTTCTCTCCTCGCTCTCGCTACATTCTCTGTCGGATTCTCCACTCAGTTATACTACCCCTTAGAAGCAACTACTGCCCTGTCTGTCTCTGTCCAGAGTCCTGTCCTGCTGGCGTATACTATTGTTATACTGTTCTCCACTAAGGACCTTCTCCGATCTCTGTGCCCAGTTACCTGATGCCACGAGCTAGTGGCACTCTACAGCTACCCGCTGCCTTGGGAGAGACCCGCTGGCTGTTATCGCTTCTCCACTCACCCTGTCTACTACCTGTGGACCACCACCGCTCGAAGGGAGCGTTTGTTTGCTGTTTTTGTTATCGTCCTCTCTGCAGACTGTTTTATTTGTATTCCTCTCAAGGAGAAGACCCTGTGTTGACTTTTTACTGAGCTTCATTAAAGACTCTGTTTGTTTCTTACATCGCATTTGGGTCCTCACTTACCTTCATAACAATTAAGGAAATGTGAGAACATTAGTCTGGTAATACAGGCAAAATAACATTATTTTCACAAACAACATGTCTCATTTTACCATTTTTTGGTCCACTGCAATACAGTTGAAGTCAGAATTTAGCATACACTTTAGCCAAATACATTTAAACTGTTTTTCACAATTCCTGACATTTAATCGTAGAACAAATTCCCTGTCTTAGGTCAGTTAGGATCACTATATTTTAAGAATGTGAAATGTCAGAATAATAGTAAAGAGAATTATTTATTTCAGCATTTATTTATTTCATCACATTCCCAGTGGGTCAGTTTACCTACAATTTGTTAGTATTTGGTAGCATTGCCTTTAAATAGCTTAACTTGTGTCAAAAACATTTTGGTAGCCATTTTGCCACAACTTTGGAGGTATGCATAGGGTCATTGTCCATTTGGAAGACCATTTGCGACAGAGCTTTAACTTCATGGCTGATGTCTTGAGATGTTGCTTCAATATATCCACATAATTTTCCTTCCAAATGATGCCACCTATTTTGTGAAGTGCACCAGTCCCTCCTGCAGCAAAGCACCCCACAACATGATGCTGCCACCCCCATGCTTCACAGTTGGGATGGTGTTCTACGGCTTGCAAGCCTCACCCTTCACCGTTTCCCTTCAAACATAACGATGGTCATTATGGCCAAAAAGTACAATTTTTGTTTCATCAGACCAGAGGAAATTTCTCCAAAAAGTAAGATCTTTGTCCCCATGAGCACTTGCAAACTATAGTCTAGCTTTTTTATGGCAGTTTTGGAGCAGTGGCCTCTTCCTTGCTGAGCAGCCTATATTGTGGATATAGATACTTGTCTACCTGTTTCCTCCAGAATCTTCACAAGGTCCTTTGCTGTTGTTCCGAGATTGATTTGAACTTTTCACACCAAACTACGTTCATCTAGAGGAGAAAGAATGTGTATCCTACCTAAGCGGTATGATGGCAACATAGTCCCATTGTGTTTATACTTGTGTACTATTGTTTGTACAGATTAATGTTGTACCTTCAGGCATTTGGACATTTCTCCCAAGGATGAACCAGACTTCTGGAGGTCCACAATTTATTTTCTGAGGTCTTGGCTGATTTCTTTTGATTTTCCTATGATGTCAAGCAAAGAGATGCTAAGTTTTTTTAAGGTAGGCCTTAGAGTACATCCACAGGTACACCTCCAATTCAGTACACCTCATATCAGAAGCTAATTGTCTAAAGGCTTGGCATCATTTTCTGGAATTTTCCAAGCTGCTTAAAAGCACAGTTCATTTGGTGTTTGTAAACTTCTGACCCTCTGGAATTGTGATATACTCAATTAAAAGAGAAACAATCTGTCTGTAAACAGTCGTTGGAAAAATTACCTGTGTCATGCACTAAGTAGATGTCCTAAATGACTTGCCAAAACTATAGTTTGCTAATTGGAGGTCGACCGATATATCGGTTTTGCCAATTAATTGGAATCCATTACGATTTCTGGAACTATCGGTTATAGGCAAAAATCCACACCGGTAACTTTCCCCTATTGTGTCCGGTGCTGGAGCAGCTGGGAGGGGCACGCTGTCATTATCTAGTAGAATAGCGGCCTCTAGAGGCAAAATAAAAACTATCACTGATGCCTTGTGGTAGTTGTTTTGACACATGAGTATGTATGTTGAATGCAGCAGAACACTGCACGGAGCTGAACAATGCAGATTTAAAACACCAACAACTAAATGGTATGTATACAGTAAATGCTGTCATATCATTATAAAGTAATTAATTTCTTGACTAGATGCTGCATTAATAGAGAACAGCACTATGTTTACAGACCAGTCTGAGAGGACGCTAACATGAAAGCTCACCTCAAGCTGTTAGAACAATGTGACAATAAGCACGCAAGTCCTACCCAAATGTTTAAATAAAATGTATTATCATCTATTTGCATTAGTTTATATCCAGTCATGTTTATGCTTTAGCCAGCAAAGTTGTATATTTAAAGGTAGTGAGAGATTTGAGAAAAATATCTTCATGCAGTCAAGAGAAACGTATAAACAAATCAGAAACGCATCTGATATTAATAACTTTTTTATCCTCACAGTAATACATATTTTTGTCATTTTGATTAGATTATCATCAAGTGATCGGTGTGTGTGTTTGTGTGTGTGTGTGTGTGTGTGTGTGTGTGTGTGTGTGGAGTTTCTTTGAGAATTTAAACAAGCGTAACCCCCATTACACAGACAAGTTCAAGTTCAACAGCTGTCTTCCATAAGAGTCATTCTCTGTGCAGTCAAAGCTGCTTCAACCAGTCGCGGAAGAGACCCAATCTGAGCAGGAGTCGAGACAGGAGAGATTTAAAGTTCCGCCAGGTAATGCACACTCTAACACGGAGACGCTCGTATATATACACACACAACAACAGTTTTAGTGGTTTGATTGAGTGAACCACACGTTTCCTTTTCAAAAAGAGTTTATACAAAGTACATGTTACATCCTGCTTAAATTGTTTGTACAATCTTATTTTCGTGAAAATTCATATGTTCTTATTTATTGTTCTATTTTATTTAGGTGTAATATTGAGAAAAATACAAGTTTGCTGTAATGCAAAGATAATATTTAATTTTGTAAAAATATTTTAATTTGAAAACACTGTGCATTTATTGTTGTTGTTGTTAGTTTGTATGTTTGAGTTGAAAAATACACATTTCAGCATTATCAGTAATCTATTTGTGCATTTTCCTTGATAACCAAGCAAGTTGACTCATGATACCTTTTGTTTATTATATCGCAATCGCATATCGCAATATTAACCTCAATAATCGCAATATGAATTTTTTCCCAAATTGTGCAGCCCTAATCCCTACCATCCATACCTAAATCTATGCCAGTGGTACGAGATGAGAAAATGGTAAGAAATCGTTTGAGTTGGTTTACACAAAAATGCATGACTTTTCCTCTAATAGAGAAAAATAAACAAACCGAAAACAATGCTTTTAAGATTTCTCCTCAGTTTAGCCCATAACCCAAAACAAAACCTTACCAACAGGTCTAACACCTTACCCAAACCCTAAACGTAACCATGACTTTTATAGGAGAATAACTTTTGTGTACCATGGAAGAAAACATCAAGGTTTGGAACAAGGGAAGTGTATTACAGGTTATTGACATGCATCAGCCATATGTATTGCATAAATTAATATAGAGTGAGCAACCGAAATTCTGTTTGTTTGTTGATTGGTCACTATGGGAATAAAACTCCTACTTTTTTTTATATAAGCCAAGTCGCACAAGCACTGCTTGGCAGTTAACAGGGCCAAAGCTGAAGCCCTTTTCAATCTTGCAGAACATCCAAAACCTTGGATGTGACTTACAATCTACTAATATATTATAGCAATGAAAGGTATGCTTCTGGTGTGCAATGTGAGTGCCCCATTCCCCACCACCCCACCCCACCCAAAAAACACACACACACTTAAGTTCTTCCACTTGGTAGGCCTTTTACATGACGCTCTTCATTCTAAACACATAAAACTTCTCAACGTTCCCTTCATAGTGCACTCCAACAGCTGATTTTTAAAGAAAACCCTGAAAAACATCGCTTCGAGGCATGACAAATTAAGGAACCAGCTTATGATTATGGTAAAACACTTTTTGTGCTGTGACATGGCTAAGGTTGTAAGGAAGTTTCATATAAAATGGACTATTAGAGCCGCTGAAGCTACAGAACAGCTGCAGATGGATTTGCCACAGAAGCAGCTGGTGGGTTTTACTGGTGCTAACGCAATGTCTCATACTGGACCATATCACACATTACCACAAGTCTCTGTGTGGATGGGTGTGGGTGTGCAGAAAAGTAATGTGTATAACTGATTCTGCCTGTATGTATGGGGGAAGTGAGAACTTGAGAAAGGGGGTATATTGAGAGAGAGAGAGAGAGAGAGAGAGAGAGAGAGAAATGGGGTTATCTGATTTTCACATTTACTACTGGCAAACACCTCTAAGCTACTTCCACTACTGAGAAAGACCAATTGAAAAAGAGAGAGAAAACAACTTCACAGCTGAATACTTAATCATTCAAGCACTCTTATTGAATAAAACACAGTAACCTGGCAACAACGAAAACGAGAGATGGCCAAGAATGACTCTTGGAATGAATCTCAAAACATGAAGGACATATCTATTAAATTCAGCAATTCACCAATGAAAAGAATAATAACAAAGAACAATAACATAAACTTACAGTAGCCGCACCTTGTCCCGCCCTCAAAGACAAATCCATTAGGAACAGCACCATAGCGCCTTAAGTCTGACAGTTTCCATTGACCGATGACAGTTGGAGGGAGGTCTCTGGCAATAACAAGCAGGTTGTTGCACAAATGCAGTGAGGCAGGGCCGATGTCTAGTTTGGTGCCAGGCTGGACACTGACGTTAAATCTGTGGACTGAAAGAGAAATGAGTTTAAGAGGAGATTCTGTAATCAGACAGCATGACTTTAAAAATACCAATAGTTTATTATTAAACCATTGAAATTGACACAAAGCAGTTGTTATGGACAGGTTTTGGAAATGCCTCATTTACGTCTTTAGTGACACAGTCGATTATGTTTAAAAATCCAATTGAGTAGATTAGTACAGTCTTCTTAATCATTAATCCTGTATCTTGACTTAATGTGCTAGTTGACTGAATTCTCCTAACCTTTATTTTGTTTTTCAGTAATTTTGACCCAAACATCTTTTTTTTTTATCCAATTATATTAAAATTTCTTGACATTGTTCACATACTCTATCAGAAAATTTTAAATTTTTCTTAACATTTTCTTGGTTTTATTTCACTTTGTTACACTTGTGTTCTTGGTCAAAAATGACCAGCCATTGGAAATTAATGTATTAGACTACAAAATACAGAAATAATAAGTGTTTAGGAGCATCCCAATCCTTTAGATGAGCACATTTGTGGATGAGTGTTTGCACACACAAAGTCCTCAGGAACACACAAACACACACACACATATACAATGTGTGTTGTGATAATCATCATATTATGTTGTGTTTGGGCTCGTTTGAATCTGGATAATATGCTGTAAGTTAAGATATGATATATTGTTGTCTATATGTATGTTTCAGGAAGTAATAAGGAAAAACATGACAAAAAGACACTCCTGTTTATTATATTTATGTGTGTCAGTGGGAATTTTAAACACTAATACTCGCTGCAGTTTGGCCTCTGAGTGAAACAAATTTGTTAATTGCATTTTACTAATTAAGACCTTTATAACCATGTATATCACACAGCTATCTCATCTTTTTTATGCTTTTACCAACTCTGAATATAATTGTTTAGATAACATATTAGATAATTTGCAAATTATGAGAACAAAACTACTCTAATTTGTCAGCAAATTAAATACGCATTGTAAAGTTCTGATTCTAAGCTTTAAAATGACACCTAGTGATTAATAATTTATTACATAATTATTATTATTTGTAATTTTTTTTACAGGAATTTCCCTCCAGTAGCCCGATATGAGCTCAGATCAATTAATCATTCTAGCAATAAATAAAATATATATATTTTATATATCTAAAAAAGAAGAACAAAACCTGTCATGATTGCTAAAAAAGAAGTTGACAAAAAGGTTTAATGCAATATCTTTGGATAATATAATTATACAATATGTTATTAGTTATTTTAGGTTCATTACATCCTTAATGTCCCAGATTGGCCAACACACAGACATTACTTCAGACTCCAAATCAATAGAAACACTACCTTAATTAATCTTAATTAAGACAATCAATATTATCCAAGCAGGCAAATTAATGATACCGTTTGCCTGTAGCAGTGTGTATCTACAGGATGTATCTGTATGCGTGTCTTGCATCAGTAATGAGATTAATGCTTTTCTATGACTCAAATTTCCCTATGCACCTTGTCACATTATACTTAGACACACACAAAATATATTTTCATGATATGATACCTTTTATAATACAAGACTTATTGATTTTACACACACAAACACACTCTAATTTCCTTGAATAGCCAACCAAGCATAAGTAGTCTATAGTCACTAACTCATCGATCATGAACAGTCTGAGGGGAGTTGGTTCAGCATGCTTTATACAGCAGGAAACTGATAAGAGCAGCAGAGCAGAATGAGACATGAGCATCTTGCTCCACCAAACTCCATCTATCATCTTTCTGTTTGCCTTAACACAAGACAAATACACAAACATGATGCTGCAAATTGAGGTATCGAAGCAGAAACAACATACAGAGTGACATCCTTAATTGTCAGTTTACATTTTAGTTCAACAGAAACCAAAAAACACATTGTGTTTTTTTCTTGAAAGGTAAATGATGGAATTGTCTGGGACAATCTTTCATTTTTATTCAGCATGTCAATTGGATGAGCGGCATTGTAAATTTGATTTGTAAAGGCCTGTGAGCCATCTCCAGTATCACATTTTGCAGTCAGATACTTTTCTATGTTTTTTTTTTTTGTATGTGTTCAAGCACATGTTCTTGGAAAACTTGAGAGAACTTATGGAGTATCACACATCACAGAGTCCCAATTATAACTCGGCTGCTTTCCCATAGGACATGCTGCACTGCTCTAAATGCTGCTAAGCATTCAAGGATGTGACTTGAGACAGGATACTCAAACTAACAGAAGATTTAATATGTAACTTCTGAGAGCCGCTTGGGTATAGATGTGTTTCTGTACGTGTTTTTCGCAAATGTCTGGGATTAACACACATAGTAGCTGCATTAAACCACATGGTGCCAGAGGCCAGGTCAGATATGAGACCCATTCATTCCCCCGGTTACCAATGTACACCATATTTGTGACATTTGCTCCGGTTCCGGTCTGCTTGGCATCTGTTTAACCCTATGGAATCACCCGTTTCGAAGGGCACTTCGAAGCAGTTATTTATGAGCCCTTTGGTTTGGAACGACACTTCAACATGTCAGCCACAATCATTCCTCCAACAAAGTGCCCTTCGGAGGCAGATTTATCCCGCTTGGAACGCAGGGTTGGTATTAAGGTGCATTTTGGGCAATCCGTTTGAAAAGGTGTGATACTTAAGATAGGTGTAAATTGGGTCCAAAATGTTTTGAGATTTCATTACTTCAATCAAATGGTTGCCAAAAGTGCTTGAAAACGCATATGACAGCATTGAGTTCCTAGTGTAAAGGCACATCCATGATAACAGAAGCACCACATATTAGCTTGTCAATAAACCAATAAACTAAAACAAGAACTTACATTTTGCCAATTATATGTGGCTTTAAAAAAAATAACCATCTGATCAGAACATTTGAAATAGTGAATATATGTACTTGCACAAGAACTTCACAGAACTTCTTCAGTGTGTCTGATATCAACATGAAGGGACACAAATGAGAAGAACACATCTGAAGCTGAAGCAGTTAACATTAGTAATGTCAGTCGATTAAAATATTTTTATTGTGATTAATCACATTATTTTTTTCATAGTTAATCGCAATTAATCACAGATTTGGAAAGTGCTGAAATTTCACTCCATATATACTTATTTTACTATCAAAATGCACTAATTTCCTACTTAGGAAAGAATACAAAACAATAATGCTTTATTAACATTTTCCAAACAAAGCCTTCTACAGTATAAAGATAGAAATGCACTAAAATAGCACCCATTCAAGTAACATTAAATGTTTCACAAAGTCTAATTGGGAGGCTGACTAATTTAAAGAACTATGCAACCACTGGTTGAGTATTCATTGCAATTTCCATAAAATCTCTTAAATTCTCATCCTCCACAGACGGTGGCTATCCGCTTTGCTACAGCAATCATGAAGCCACATTCACGATTCCCATCAGAGCATCAACGCATCAAGTGCTGCTTTGAACTTAACATGAAAAGCACTTGCAAACCACATCTGGTTCTGCATTTTCGTGATAGTTAAGACTTGAAGTGCTAATGTGGTAATTAAATTGCGCCTAAAAAGAACTTGATTTCTGTCACCATCTGGGCTTGTTTTGTACAACAAATAGCGTTAAGAGGTCACAGCTGTTGTGTGTGTTGTGGTGTATGAGTTAGTGTAAAGAAATCGCAAAGGTTCAGCCCTGCTCAGACCAGTGTATACGCTGGTTTATGCATTTTTAACAGTAAATGCTTTAATCGCAATTAATAAAAAATTATGTGTTTAACTTTAATCACATGCGTTAAAGCGTTAACTTTGCTCTAGCTCTAGCTGATACACAAAAATAATGGAGAATTCTACGTTTGGGCAAGAATAATTAAGAGAGATTGTGTTCTTTCCTTTTACATTTTGTGCTTTGTTATTATGCAGTAATACAGCCTTTCTCAAAGTGGGTGCCGCGGCACACTGGGGTGCCCCCTGACTGTGTCAGGGGTGCCGCCAAAAAATTACGTAGGCTAAAAAAATAAATAAAAAAAAAATTTAAAAAAATCTGACATTTCATATATAAATATATTTGAATTTACATAAATACAATCTTCTTCTTTTTAAACATATGAACGTATTAATAAAATTGTAAATTCATTTTAGATAAATATATATATATATATATATATATATATATATATATATATATATATATATAAAATTAACCATAAAAATCCGTCTCACAAGACCGAAGCAAGACACACACACAACTTGGCGCTAAGTGACGCAGCCCATAGCAACGCGTTATAGCAACAACACCTCAGACTGACAGAAACGTAAAAATAAACGTGAATTTAGGCCACTTTTAGTATCTCTGGTGCATTTTTTAACATGCATCTTTTTCTTATCGTATTGTATATATATTTTTTTCATGTCTGCCCCTTTTTATTTTATTTTAACTGCATCCTGCACTTCATTTTAGTTCTCCTGGTCTGGATTTGTTGTTGGGTTCTTGTATTGGGCGGTCCACCTCTTACGGTTTTATGGCATTTGTGTCTCTGATTAATTATTTTGTGAATTACTTTGCAAACCTGTGTTTTTAAAGGTGCTATAAAGTTGTTATTATTATTGTTATTTACAGTTCGTATTATGCTCTGTTCATTACTGTTCTGTCTAAATAAACAGGACATTTGCATTTACATTTGGGTTATGCAGTGTTTTTAAATTATATTTTACACTGGGGTGCCTTGAGATTTTATGCACTTTTGAAAGGTGCCCTGACTGAAAAAAGTTTGAGAAAGGCTGCAGTAATACACTGAAGTAATGATTGATGTACATTGCCATGAAATCAAGAGACCTTTCCCTCAAAATCCAAAAGCAAGTGCTCAAAAGAGACATATGTCGACCAGGTGTAAACAGTGATATGTCTTGCTTGTCATCTTGTGATTATTTTGCCCAAAATGCATGTTAATACTGGGTGTAAACAGTGCTGTATATCAGTGGATATATCTTAGGAGCTGGAATGCAATTTATTTTGTTATTTGATTCATTTGACCTGCACTGGTCTCTTGCAGGTGAGGAAATTTTTTTTTAATGGGCAGACTTATCTTATTTCTATGGTGCAGATAGATAGTAGCCAATTTGAGGAAACAGAGAAACTTATTACAGGAAGCTGCATAGAAAAGGTTACCCGTTAGGTCACAATTCATTTCAATGAAGAGTGAGATTAACTGAGAGCAGGCGCTATCCTGTGAAACTGTGAAAAGTGATAGAGAAGTGGATTGTGAATCTCAGAACTGTGTGTGGCTCCAGAGAATACCACTGCCATATTAGGGCTTCACTTTTATGGCCATAAAAATATTGTTAATTACTTCCATTGATATTGCAATTGTGATTCATTTTATTTTATATAATTTATGTTAAAATACTTATCAAAAGGATAGTTCAGACCCTGAATTCTGATTGGATGAGCCTGATTCCAAGCTGTTGTAAAATGACAAACAACCACACAACATCGAATTTCATATCAGTGTGCCAAATTGGAGGATTGCGGCATTTGATGCCACTATGCCAAAGACATGGAAGATTTCACTATCAGTTTTGATTTATATGGTGGATTAACAGTTGATAAATGGTGGGAGGACACTGACTTACACAAGGAAAACAAAAAAAATGGCAAGACATTCTGAAATTAATGAGAGAGAAATAGAGGATTTGGAGAAATTAAGAAACAAAACCGGGACCATTAAGCAGAATTTGTGGGTCGTTCACTGCTTTCAAACCTGGTGCACTGAGAAAAATGTAGCTCTGGATTTTTTTTTTTTAAATGACCAAAACAGAGCTCAACCAATCTCTGTGGCAGTTTTATGCTACAGTAAAAAATGGAAAAGGAGAGTTGTATGGATTCAGGAGTTATGTTGGTTTACGAGCGGGGCTGAACATGTACATCAACGACCCACCACTTAGTCTGTCTTGGTGTTTACTGAAAAATTCTGACTTCACTATACTAGAAACAATGTTTTCCTTGGAGTGGTGAAAAAAAAAGAGAGGGACAAGACAAGTCAACACACCACCAGGCTTTAACAAACAAACATTTTACCAAGATCAAACACTCCGACACACTGAATCCAAACACACTGCAAGGGCTTGTCAATAAAGTTTGGTTTGACATGCAACTGCATCTAGGACAGTGGGCGAAAAAGAGAAATCACCAACTGCGTGCTGAATCGTTTGTTGTTCGCAAGGATGAGAATGACATCAAGTATGCAACCTTGACTTTCAATGAAACCACTAAAATCTATAAAGATTGCAACAAGAGAGCCTGAGAGAGGAGACGAGGATTCATGTACGAGCAGCTGGGAGATGCACTATATCCTGTCACCTCGTTTAAGAAATACGTGTCTGTTACGAATGAGGCAGCGAGGAGAGAGGATCTAAATGCAGGCTTCTTTATTTATTAAACAAACACAAAACACAAAGGAAAACCCTTGATGGGGAAACAAACATAAACTAAGAACTCAGGCAGGGAAACACAGATCAGGCTTGACAACATTCAATGAACGACAAGGAGTGAACAAAAAGCAGGGCTTAAATACACAGTGAGTGATGACTGAATAAGACACAGGTGAGAACAATGAACAAAATGGCAGTGATGATGGCAGGTGGATTCTGGGAAGTGTAGTACATTTAACAATGACAAGTGAAACCCAGGGCAGACAACAAGGGAATCGTGACATAGCCCCCCTCAAAGGAGCGGCTTCCAGACGCTCCTCAGAGAAAAATAATAAATGAAAAAAAAAAATCGTCCAAGGAGTGGGGGGGGGGGGGCAAACAGTCAGACCAGAGGAGCACAAGGGGCAAACAGACAGACCAAGGGGCACAAAGGGCAGACAGGCAGTCCAAGGAGGCACAGGGAGCAGACAGGCAGACCAAGGAGGCACAGGGCAAGGACAGGTTTGGGGAACCTAGGAGGAGGCCACTGGACAGGGACTGGGTCAGGGGGCCTGGGAAGAGGCCACAGGACAGGGACCGGGTCAGGAGGCCTGGGAGAAGGCCACAGGACGGGAACGGGGTCAGGAGGCCTGGGAGCTGGCCACAGGGCAAGGACAGGTTCAGGAGGCCGAACCGTGGGAGGTGGAGCCGTTGCAGGCGGAGGCGTGGAAGTAAGTGCCGTAGGAGGCTCTAGAGGCGGAGACCTGGAAGGCTCTGGAAGCGGAGCCGATGGAGGTGGCACCGTAGGAGGCTCTAGAGGCGGAGGTCTGGAAGGCTCTGGAGGCGGAGCAGATGGAGGTGGAACTGTAGGAGGCTCTAGAGGCGGAGGTCTGGAAGGTTCTGGAGGTGGAGCCGATGGAGGTGGCACCGTAGGAGGCTCTAGAGGCGGAGGTCTGGAAGGCTCTGGAGGCGGAGCCGATGGAGGTGGCACTGTAGGAGGCTCTAGAGGCGGAGGTCTGGAAGGTTCTGGAGGTGGAGCCGAGGGAGGTGGCGCCGTAGGACGCTCCAGAAGCGAAGCCCTGGAAGGCTTGAGAGGCAGAGCCCTGGGAGGCTCGAGAGGCTTGAGAGGCGGAGCCCTGGGAGGCTCGAGAGGCGGAGCCAAGGGAGGCTCAGGAGACGGAGCCGTAGGAAGCCCGGGAGGTGGAGCTCTGGAAAGCTCGGGAGGCTCGGAAGGCGGAGCTCTGGAAAGCTCGGGAGACGGAGCTCTGGAAAGCTGGGAAGGCGGAGCTCTGGAAAGCTCGGGGGGTACTGGCTCTTGGACGGTCGAGGCTACAGGCGCTGCTCACTGACATCGGAGGCTACAGGCGCTGGCTCACTGACATCGGAGGCTACAGGCGCTGGCTCACTGACATCGGAGGCTACAGGCATTGGCTGGTTGGCCGTGGTTGGCGGAGGCTGGAGAGCAGAGGCCTTTCTTCTCCTCCTCCTCCAGGCGGATGAAGTTAGCAGCGCTGGTTCGTTGACTAAGGCAGGCATGAAGGGACGAACCACGGGCGAATGGAGAGTTACCACTGTGGGGGGAGCTACGGGGTCCTCCTCAACGACGTCCACAGTGAACGACGAACCGCAGGCTAACAGGGTCTCCTCCACGAATTCGCGGAGCGTCCAGCCGCGTGTCGCCGGTGGCAACCGCTCCTTGAGTGCACCGTTCAGGTTGGCCCGGAAAAAACCCACCAGGAGGGAGTCTGGGAAGTCCGTGACCGTCGCCAGCTTGAGGAAATCACGGATGTGGTGCTCCACCGGACGGCTTCCCTGCATCAAGCTGAGCAGACTGCAGTTGGCTTGTGAAACCGCTAGATCCATGGTTGGTCTTTGTTCTGTTACGAATGAGGCAGCGAGGAGAGAGGATCTAAATGCAGGCTTCTTTATTTATTAAACAAACACAAAACACAAAGGAAAAACCCTCGATGGGGAAACAAACATAAACTAAGAACTCAGGCAGGGAAACACAGATCAGGCTTGACAACATTCAACGAACGACAAGGAGTGAACAAAAAGCAGGGCTTAAATACACAGTGAGTGATGACTGAATAAGACACAGGTGAGAACAATGAACAAAATGGCAGTGATGATGGCAGGTGGATTCTGGGAAGTGTAGTACATTTAACAATGACAAGTGAAACCCAGGGCAGACAACAAGGGAATCGTGACAGTGTCCTTGTTTCCACTGAATCCACCTGATTTTTATCTGCAACCAAAGAGGAGCAATTACAGCAACAATGTGTGGTAAGTAATTTTATAAAATGGTAAAATAATAATGATAAAAATCGGGCCCTAAAATGAAATCGAATATACATTTATTTTTTCTAAAGATATGCCAGAGAACCAATGGAGGTAAACTTCCTTGGCTCAAAGTTATCTTGAATTTGTAAGGCTGCTGGAATTGAAAGACTGTACACAAACCACTGTTTGCGAAGTATGACAGTGCAGAAATTTGTGATGCCAGCTTGGAGGCTAGAGAAATTATGGCTGTGACCGGACACCGAATCGAATCATCTCTACAGTCGTGGCACCTGAACTACAGTGAACGGAGAAGCCTGCACCGCCTCATTAATATGCACTTACCCTGACACAATCACCTCTGGTTCATCAGCAAAAAAAAATCCAAACGTTGTTGAACTCTATTTTAAAGCAGACATCAAATTGACGGAAATTTCATCAACAGAATGGTCCAAATTAATATCAACAATAATTCTGATCATTAGAAAGTCATAGAATGATCTTACATTTATAGTGATCATACATTCATAATGACCTTACTTTACTACTTGGAAGAAGAATTGTTTATTGTGTGGATTATATTTGTTATTAATAAATTGAATTATTTAATAAACACTGGTGTCTTTGATTGCTGTTACAGACGTTTTATAAAAGCAATAAGCCACTCGAGGTCAAGCCTTACAGTGATTCTACCACAGGTAAAATGCCCTCTCGTGGCTTATTGCTTTAGTAACTGAAGACATTGCCTAAACAGTGAACCTCACATTGGCCCCCTTAGCAGCATGAAAAACAAAACTGTTATTCAACTTTAGAATTCATTATACACAGATATCGAGGAACTGACATGTAATTCGTCACAATGCTAAACTGCTACAAAATCTTTGACGCAACATGAGTAGACCTAAATGGAATACTGTAATTGACACTTTTCACAATTTGTTGTCATTGTAACCTCTACTATTTATCTGATTAATTGTGAAGCTGCCCTAGTGCCTATATCGTCTATGCCAGGATCCGCCACTGAGCAGAACATCACACATTTCTGGTGAAAGACAGAAGGTCTCTTCATCAATACACACACAAATGCTCTTTTCTCACCCTCTCCAAGGCTGTAGCGGATACGAGCGTCCCAGGCCAGAAGGGTCACTCTGTTGTCAAAGCCCAACATGACAGACTGGCTCAGGCAGAGCAGACTGAGCGCATAATTGACTCCATCAAAGCCCTGGAGAGCCTCTAGTCCACAGATATCCCTCAGCGTGACCTGACTCCTCTCCCGCAGTCCTTTACTTTTCTCTCCACGCTCCTTATACACCAACAGGGACAGACAATCTGAAACAGACAGAGTGAAGATAACAGATTCATACAACATGAGTAATACATGTTTATGGAGATTATCAAAATCAGCTTTATTGCCAAGTATGCTTACACATACAAGGAATTCGTCTTGGTGACAGGAGCTTCCAGTGCACAATAATACAAAAACAATACAAAAATATCAGCAAGGCATAGATAATAATAATACAAAATAAAAAAATAATTGTACACATATGTACATATACACAGACACACACATACATACATACATACATATACACATATGTAGTGCAATCTAATACAAATCTGTTATCTGTTATGTACAGTGTAAAATAAAAATCTGATATGTACAGTGCAATTTTTTTTTCCCCCCAGAGGAATAAAGAGGTTGGATGTGTTGGATAAATATGAAAAAGATTGAACTGTGTATTGCACATAGTTATTGCTCAATGGGGCAGTTTTAACAGTTCATGATATGTAAAAAGGTAAAAAACTGAGGTAAAAAACTGTTCCTGTTCAGAGCTCTGAAGGGTCGGCCAGAAGGCAACAGTTCAAAGAGGTAGTGGGCAGGGTGAGTGGGGTCTAGAGTGATTTTTACAGCCTTTTTCCTCAATCTGGAAGTGTATAGTTCTTGAAGGGGGGAGGGGGTCCGAACTGTCCTTTGTAGTCTTCTGATATCTGATTTCATAGCTGAACCAAACCAGACAGTTATTGAAGTGCAGAGGACAGACTCAATGACTGCTGAGTAGAACTGAATCAGCAGCGCCTTTGGCAGGTTAAACTGAAACTCAGCTGGTGAAGGAAGTACAACCTCTGCTGGACCTTTTTCACAATGGAGTCAATGTGTGTCTCCCACTACAGGTCCTGTGAGATGGTAGTGCCCAGGAACCTGAATGACTCCACTGCTGCCACAGTGCTGTTTAGAATGGGTGAGTGGGAACAGTGTTGAAGTGTTTCTCATAAAGTCCACAATCATCTCCACCGTTTTGAGCGTGTTTAGCTCAATATTGTTTTGACTGCACCAGACAGCCAGCTGTTCAACCTCCCTTCTGTATGCAGACTCATCATCATCTCGGATGAGGCCGATGACAGTGGTGTCGTCTGCAAACTTCAGGAGCTTTCTGCAAACTTCAGGAGTTTAAGAACTGAAGAGCTACACACCGCCATCTTGTTGTTCATTATTTAGGGTGGACACCATATTTAATTTCGACACAAAGAAAAACAACTCCGTAAGAGATTGAATTACAATCCGTTCAAAAGGTTGTGTTGTTGAGTACCTTAATGTTCAGCCAACAAAACATTTAACATATGTCTTTTAAAAACAAAACATGGAAATGAGATGTTACTTAAGGCCTTAAGACAGTACAATCTATTAAATGAACTGTACTTTCATTCCTCACAGTCTCATTTTCAAGTGTCTACCCTCAGGTCTATACAGCCTAAACAACAAAAAAGTACATACAAAGTACCATTATACTACCATCGGTTTTGGACATTTACGGTAGTCTTTTAATTACTATGTAAATACATGGTACATGAATATTGTAATAATTCAGTACCATGGTATATATCGAAGTACTATGGTATTTACCATCTGATACCATCACTGTATATGTTACAGCAAGAGTAGAATATATATTTTTGCTTTCATAAAGAGCCCAATGTACAAATGGTGTCCTATTTAAATTGTATTGAATATATGGTCAAAATAATATTACGGGTTTAATCCAAGCTAAGCTCATTAAACAGCATTTGAGGAATAATTTTGATTAATATACTTAACGTTACTTAAAATTAATTTTGCCTAGTACCTCGTTTTCTTTAATAAAAGCACAAATTTGGGTAATATTGAGGCACTTACAATGGAAGTGAATGGTGCCAATCCGTAAACATTAAAATACTCACTATCACAAAACTATAGGCACAAGATGCAAACAATATGCATTTTAACATGATTTTAGTGTTAAAATCATATCCAATTTTACAACATTGTTGTCAAGATGACTTAACACCATAAACCCTAAAACAACTGTAAAAGCAAAGATTTAAACAACTTTACAGCTCAAACAAAAGAAGAAATAATATAGAGTAAGTGCTTTTATAATGCTCGCATATCTACCATTAAACCCTACAAAAATGTGCCCCATTCACTTCCATTGTAAGTGCCTCCCTGTAACCTTGAATTTAGCTTCTTCATTTCTTTTTTCATGGCAATCAACATTATGCCACATGTCAATTAAGCTTAACTTGTATTGAGCCCAGAACATTCCTTAAATACAATAAAAAGTCTACTTTTCCTTTACAGCTTAACTGGCAGCTCCAGAAGCTGATATTGTACAGTAATTGCATAATGATCAAGAACTCACTGATAAAAAAGTAACACATACAGTTAAGACAATTACTAAACCATGAAAAAAGGCTGTCTCTTTCCATTGATTCGTGTTAAGTGTGTGACTAAAGGCGCAAGATTTCATGATTTTGGAAATGTGGTGATGTTTTGTTTTGATGCATCTGTACTAGAGTACAGTCCTCATCATCAGACCTCTAAAACAGTATATCTAAAACACATTGCGTCAAGCAGCTGTCACAACACATGCATCAAAGACACGGTGATCCCTTAAGGCAGCTGGAGACTAACCAATTATACAATGACAGTATCACGCGACACAGGGAGAGGTATCCAAAAATGTCCTAACCTTTAGCCAAGTTCTCCAACGTAAATGACGTAAGCTTACAACACAGGCAATGCGAATGGTGTTGGTATATTAGGGGAGACACATTGTGTTACAACATAATTCCTAATTGTTGTAGTTTAAAATGATTAAAACTATAATGTGCAATTGATCTAACCAACCAAAAGAGGTATGTTTGGCACAATGTTAAAAGGCAGAGGAACATTTGTTTCAGGAGGCATATCTCTGTGTGTACACTCTAGTAAACATTCAGATCTGCCACAAATGATCAGATATTATTATATTACACTCCATGTGTCAACCATTCCCACTCACTCTCTTCATATGTGATATTAGCATTTTAAATATCTTGCTCACTACATTATTATTAAATTATTTTGTATATAGCATTTTAGCTGAGGGGACAAGGTCTCTTGATCGAATAAATGAGTGTGGGTCAAAAGGTCAAGCAATGAAATGTGACATTTAGAAATTGCGTGTGCCAACGAAACATATCTCTCATATACAAACACATTCAACCTATTTTCTCTTTAACATACTGTAAATGTAGTCTACATTGTAACTGTTGGCCCAGGAACAGCGACCCAAGTGAATTGCGACATCGTGACACGTGCATCGAGAGTGTCATTCAGATATCCCGCATATCGACCATGCCAATAGCTCGCATATCGTAAGGACAAAAAAACAACCGTGACAGTGTTACGTCAGGGCTTTACTCAGTTTGAAAGTGTTTTTATGCAACAAAACACACATTCAAATATATATATACATATATATATATATATATGTTGTATCTCAACAATTGTAAAAAGCATAATAAATATAGTTTATAACAAGTTTTCCGCGTAATTACCTGCTACAGGCGAAGGTTTCCGTAGAATCACCCATCTGTTTTTCCACTGTAAACGTAGAAAAATAAAAAAACAAACAAACGAAAGTACTGATTATTTATACAAAACATTAAGGAGTTAAGAAATTATAAATAACAGAGAAAAGGAGTTTGCGTTGCTTTTAGACACCTTTTTCCCCTCTCGGAGTCTGACTTGTCCCTCTACGACAACTGTATCCGTCATCTTGTGTCATGGTTCCCGACAGCTGTGTGCGGTCCGCGGCAGTGAGGGGGTCACTTTCAAAATAACCTCCAGAACTGTCTGCACTGCTCTAACACGCACATTAACTCTCTCTCTCACACACACAGACACGCACACATACGTACATTAGCCCACCCTCTGAACAGAGACCCAGACAACATGGCAAATGTTTTTACAGTTGTTCACTGGGTCAATGTGACAAGTTAATGGCGCCAAATGAATTTACCGCACCTGGCCCAGAGATGCAATCTTTCTTACAAGACAGGCGAGTATGTGCCCAGACGTATGCACACGTACATCTCCGAGAGGTCTGTTTTAGACATTTTGATCTGGAAAGAATCAAGTTCTAATGAAAATTTGCTAAACATCTTAAAAAGATCAGATTACAAACATTCTAAATCATAAAGGTCTCAAAGACATCTGATGAATGTCGTATTGACATCGGAGAGGAAACGTCCTTTAGACGTATTGCAGATGAGCAAACAACCTAAAAAAATATGTCTTCCAGATGTAAACACAGACATCAAATAAGAGGCCTGGGGTGATGTACATGTGCTACCAGGGTGGTTTAAGAGAAATTTAAACAAACATGACATTGTGGGTTCTTCAGTTGTGCTAGGATTTTTAGAAAAACAGATTTATACTTTTAATTTTGTAATGTGATGCTGACATTAACATAGAATATTTAAATACCATGCTTCTTTTATTTTAAGTAGACTTCTTTTCAGTTTACAGTATGCAAATAATTTAATTGGTTTAGCACTTTAGCATTGTCCCAGACGTTCAATATTAAACTATAGAAATCAATTTGATAGGCCTATACACTTTATAACATATTTGAAACTATGCTAGTCTAAAAAAGTGTGAACTAAACATAAATAATTTCCATATGTGTGAAAATGACTTATTTAAAAATTAAGACACTCCTACAGTTGTGGCATTTTTTCACCACTTCAAACTGTTAGCTCCTAAAAAATATATATATATATTTCTAAAACTAGGGTACTTGTTAACCAAGTCAACACAAGTGTCAATGAAGAGCATGCTTGATATTAAATGTGCAACATGTTTGAAGAAAACCCAAAAAAAAATTCAACGTAAATATCACGTTAACAGTATATTTTTATTGGGTTTCGTTTCCGATCAAGCTGTAATTTTGTCAAATTATGCAACAAGTGTGATTTTATTTAAATTGTATTTATTGTTTGTATTCACGATACACAAAATGTTAGCTATTATATTATCTTTGGCCAGAGTGGGCCATTTCATTTCAAAAACATTGAAGTAAATAAACAAGAAAAAATTACACACACTGCCACTGCTTGCTAAAAGTATACAAGTTATTAATACAAAGGCTGTGTCTCGTTTGGAAGGATGCATCCTCCGGAGGTCGCATTTGTCGGCCGCATACGTCATCGAGGCTGTCTCGTTTAATTTTTTATTTTATTTTTCATTTTAGTGGGAATGCAAAAAAGGTTAACAATTGTATAAATGCATAAACGTAAAAGGCAGCCTTCCAAACAAGACACCAATAAATTAGAGAGACCAAACGTTTCGGTCATGTGACCTTCGGTATTTAAATGCCAAGTCAAGAATTAATGACCTGCAAATTTAAAATATAGGGTGACCAATCAACAGTGACGTGCGGTGATGTCTTAAAGAGGCTAGGCACTGAGTTATGAAAGCCAGATTACCTGATTTATTGTTTAAACTAATAATACGTAATAACAGTGAACGTTACGCACAAGCGCGGTATATCAATAAATGTAAAAATCAGGATGAATTATTTGTCAATAATAAAAAAAAAATAAAAAAAAATCAGGATGTATATCTTGTACACTCTCTCTATCACAGACACACACACACACACACACACACACAGTGAACGTTATCTCGCGGCATATCAAGAAATGTATGTATTTTATATATAATATATACGATTTTGTTAATATATCTTCATTATATATTATTATACAAAATTCAGTAGTCAAAACACAGAACATATAACAGAACATAAGTTGTTTATTTTTTACAACATTATGTGCTTATTTTTTTATGTGCAATCTTCATCTTTATAACAGAAGATACAATACAACAATCCTTTACCTTTTCATTGTGGTAGGTTATATACAGCTTCCTTTGCTCGTCAAGTGCAAGGTCGATCCGAGATTTTCCAAAGGTTTTCAGTGTAATTTGACACTGGATGTGAGCTGACGACTTTTCATGCTTGGTTAAAGCTGCGGGCAGGTTGTTCAAATCACAATATCCCGCTGAAGTCCAAACAGTCCGACTGGTTGAAAAAAGCAGGCAGGGATAGCAGTACAGCCGCTGATTGTTAGCACAGCCACATAGCCAATCTTTTCTTACATACCAATCAGTTTGAAATGATCGGATAATTTTTGTGCCCTTTTGCTGTACTAGTCAATCTAAGGCTGGCGTAGACCTCCCTCTTGCAATTAACTCATATTTGGAATTAAAATCGAGCTTGGAAAAAATTCTTAATTCCGTGATTACGGCCGGTGCTGTCATTTTGATTTTGAATTTGGCGGGATTAGGCATGTACGCTAGCTGTGGTGTAATGACGTTAGCTACGCAAATGTCCAGGAATATCTCGATTTTAATTGGTCCATGTCTGATACGTAACGGAGATGATTACGGGCATAACATATTTACGTCAAAAGGCACAGCAGATTTGTGCTTTTTGCCGTACATGTTAAAGAATACAGGATCGAAGTGCGCATGCGCAACATGGGTTTTCCGCGTGTCGTCTGCAATGAATGGACCGTAAAAGCACTGCTTATTCTACCATTTGTTTTTAGTTGATTATGCGTAACTGCTACATTTGTCATCATAACGTCTAAACAATTGGAATAACACACATATTGCATATATAAATCACAAGAATAAAAAGTAAAAATACAAATACAAGTTTATTATTTAATAAACATTTTATTTTTGAATTTTGGCAGGGTAGGCAGTGCCTAGTTTGCCTACCCAGACCGCACGTCAGTGCCAATCAAAAATAGTTACAAACAACAAAATACAAACGTTTCTATAGGCGTTCATACGTAAAACAATGACGTTTAGATGCTGTCAATATGTCAGTATTGTATGTTTCGGTGTCTATGCAAATGTAAGATAATGTACGTTTGCTAGAACCAAACATGATGTAAGAATACGAATGCTCACGAGAGCACATTGAACGTTCATGGCCAATGACAATCAGAAAGAAAGTGACAACCTAACCATATACCAGTAGACACTGAGAAAACAAACCATTTACTTAAATACCTATCCACAACCACAAATTAAATATATATATATATATAATTTAAAGAAAGAATAGAAAGAAATATAAATCCCCTTAATACAATAATTGTTCATACAGTTAACAACACACTGAACATAGAAAGGTTTTAAAATTCCCACTGTAAATGTAAATCGCTGTCTTTCCCACCACGGAATTCTTTTAAACGCTATACAGAATCTGAGACAGTGAAAGGCAGCAGCTTCGCTACAAACAATGAAGCTATCCACAGTTTTCCTGAGCAACCACTGGGCTGTGCCATGATGATTCTAATTGCCTGTTTTGTATTTCTGGTTTTGAGATGCTAAGTAAAAAATCAAAACAAACAATTTATGTGTTACTTGGAGTAGAAATACATTTAAGGCTGAACATGTGCAGTTGCTGGCTGTCATAACAGCTCAGAATAATGAATGATAACATTGTAACTAACCTCTGGCCATCTCTTCATGTCATCTACATACTTAATTGAGGCACTATTTATATTGAAAAAAAAAAAAAAAAAAAACAGTCATCTCAATTCTGTGAAACATCGGCATGCTTTTTGACCATTTTTACAAATGTAATACCTTAAACATTAAAGTAGCCGTGGAGACCATAAATTGAAAACAGTCCAATTGTGGAACACTTCCTCATTCAGGAAAAAGGTGGATAGATCTTATTCACGCTAGTGCCATCTTTGATTTATAATGGGAATGACAACGAGGCTGTGAGGGATAGACTTCCATTTCTTAAAAGGTTAGTTCACCCAAAAATTTTAAAATATCCTGGCTTTTCCGAGCTTTGTAATGGGAGTGAATGGTACCTTAGATTTTGAAGCCCAAAAAAGCACATCCATACGGCTCCAGGGGGTTAATAAAGGCCTTCTGAAGCAAAGCAATGCATTTTTGTTAGAAAAATATCCATATTTATAACTTTATAAACTATAATCACTGGCTTCCTCTATCCTCTGCATTGGTCACTTTTCACCGGAACTCGACTCTCTCTCTTGAATGTGCAGATGGCCGTTACCGGAAGCCAGTGATTATAGTTAGATTATATAATCTAAGGTACCATTCACTCACATTATAAAGCTTGGAAGAGCCAGAATACTTTTTTATATAACTCTGATTGTGTTTGGCAGAAAGAAGAAAGTCATATACACCTAAGATGGCTTGAGGGTGAGTACATTATGGGATAATTTTCATTTTTGGGTGAACTAACACTTTAAATGGCACGAACGGTATAAAGCTGCATAAAGCTTCTAGATCACATCTGATTTTCCACAACTCATGTTGTCTGGAGTTATTTGAATATTGAATGTTCAGATGTGGTTGATATAGACAGCAGGACGGTGGCCATGGAAGTCGGAATCCGCCATATCAATATCACATATCAATGTTTTGTATGCAGAACAATCTAAAAACACTTTAAACTGCGATACAGCCCATTGAAGAGATGGCAAGTCTATCCCTCAAAGCCTCGTTGTCATTCCCATTAAAAATCAAAGATGCAACTAGCATGGTCTATTAGCTTAAATACATTTCTGAGTAGTGAGGTGGTAGCTTCGCTAGTTTTTAAATCAAGTAGCTTTTCAGTAGCAAAGCTAAATTTTTGATAAGGTAGCGGCATAGCTTTGAGAAAAGCTACACCACTACATCATAAATTACACTGGTGTTTAATATTGCCAGTTTTGAATCAGAACTAAAGATGGCCAACTCACAAATTAAACGCTCATCTGATATCACTATATCTATATCCCTTTATAGCAAAGCTGTCTAAATCATTTCGCAATTCAATATGAATGACTCAGAAAGCTCATGCTTGTGTAACCGGTCCTGCTCTACCCGCTCTGAACAGGATTCAAACTGGCAAGGTTTTACACACTGCACAGCATGTACCAGTTGGCTCCATTACACTCACCCCTCTAAACCTCACCCAGGCCACAGCACCACAGTCCTGCTCTACCCGCTCTGATACACCCGTGCTTCTGAATTATTTGGTGTGCTTGGAGACTTTATACAGGAATGTGCAAATTAAATAATGTTAAAATTTGTATGGGGTACAGGTAGCATGCATACATATAAATTTATATGTTTTTTACATGCATATTATTTGCGCCATACTGCATACCAAATACTGTACTGTATTGCACTATATTGTACAAAACTGAACCATGGCTTTGATCAACATTATGTGAATATGTATTTTAGATGCTTTGTTTATGAGAGTATGCTCTCTGCAACTCTTTGAAAAACAAAATGAAGTGGCTTAAATGTAGCGAGCTACTTTTGGTGTGTAGCTTGTAGTGTAACTTGATACTCTCTCTGAAGTGTAGATTTTAGCTTAACACATTTTTTTGTTGAGTAGTTGATAGCTTAGCTTGCTCGATTTTTTGAGTAGCTTGCACAACACTGATCTGAGATGTAATAGAAATTAATGTAAATGTAAAGATGGTGTCGGGAATTTTCATGACTTCAGTGATGCATGTATTCAAACTGTTGGACATTGTTGGTAGATGAAGAAAAAACTAGTGAGAGAGTGAAAACTGCTTTATCGAGACTTTCTAAAAAATACACTGCCTGACTAAACCACATACATAATTGAAACTACCCTTGTCAAAAATCCTAAAGAACTGCAATAAGAAAAATAAAAAAAATGCCAGTTGGAATTTCTATCATGATTTGGAACTATTGTTATATGATCAAAATGGGAATTTTCTTATGGGCTCACACGTGTAAAATACAATCTAAAAGGTGTCTAACAGCAATTTATTTCCTATAGGACAAGATCAGATGCCTTTTATTCAACATTGAACAGGTTTCCCCCTCGTGGTGGCTGCAATTTTAAGATCACATGGCCTGCAATGTCTTGCAAATTGGACCAAATTAATGAACATAAACTTAAGATGAATTAAGAGAACATCAAATTATGTTGCGCATTGGTCGACCTGCACAAACATCATGGCTGCTCCAGAGCTGGCGTGGCCAGCAGAAAGGCTAATGTTGTTGTATTGGGTGTTTAGGAAGACAAACAAGAGCCAGCAAAAGCTAAATATATAGGCTAATAACTTTGTGCACCTATAACGTCTCTATTTTCATGAATGTGAAAATAGCGCTGCACACCCCTGTGCAACGTCTTATCCCATTTACAAGAGACTCCTGCCATATTCGTGGCAGCGCAAGTGGATGTGGGAGGGAGGGTTTGCGTGCAAACTGTGGGTGTATTGTATACAAATGAAGTGGCGCAAAGCCTGAGAAATATGTCATTTCCAATGTCCAAATTCAGTTCCTGCATTTGCAATTTGGAGATTCCATCAGCAGGTAATATTAAAGTTCATGTCCAACACAGTTAATTTCAAAAGAATGTAATTTACAATTCTTCTAATTCATTGCATACAGTATATATACTCTACCAACTTCTTATTAATGTGCTGTATGGAATGGACCATATAATGGGACACGGATGCTGGAATAACCGCAGAAGAACCTCAGAATTAAATTACACTTGGTCCAGACCATCCAGCCTTTTTGCATGTTGCACGGGCAGTTTCGCCAAACCCAATTGCGTCTAGACTTAGTGCATGCTTGCACAAAAATACCAGAACCATAGCCATGCCCATTGATTTTGCGCTTATGACTTAAGGCATTGCCCTGCGCTTAACGCTTGCACTCTTAAAATAGGGACCCAAGTCTGGAGTCAGCTTGCTAAGGGATTGATAATGAATTGATGAAGTATTAATGGCAAATCATCAAATGTTTCTTTATTTCAGTCAGGACCACTTCTGTCAAATGAAAACTTTGACTTGAATACTTGCTTTTTTTTCATTTACAGTACAAACTATTGAAGCAATCTGTTGGTGTTGGTTCTAGGCAAACTCCCCGCCCATCCATGCAACAATGCATCCATGGACAAAGCAGGAAGCGCCAGAAAAACAGAAAAGATACAGCAGATTTATTACAACATGTAAATAAAGAAACATTTCTGACAGTGCAGCATGTTAAAATTGTTCATTTGCATTTAAGATTACATGGACTAATGTATTATTGCGCTATTTCAAGGCACAATAATACATGAAGATAGGAATTCCAAACTGGCAATCAATTGTAGTCTTCAAGAGCACAGAACAAGACAGAAGAGAGAGAGAGAGAGAGAGAGAGAGTTGAGAAAACTAATTACAAAGCTGCTAAAAGATTTGTGGACCTGGGGATGGAGGAGGGTGTTGCAATTGAAAAGCAGCTAAGGGAATAAATAGGTAGAGGAATTAAATAGAACCACTTTGATGAGCGTCTGAATTGTATTGGTAGATGTCATGATCAGCTAAGCATCAGCTGATTGCAACTTGATGATTGTGGCCTGCCTGGACTGATGCTACACTTGATTTTGATTAAATTTTTTGTTAGGCCAATTCACACTGCTCCAACAAACTCCAACAAACACAGTTGTTGGGTTTTGTCAGATCAGTATGTTCACCCTGTTGGTGTTTGTTGGCATTCATTTGTCAGGTCTTGGAAAGTTGAAGCAGTCTAGTCCAACAAATTCTGATGTAATCTGACTTTAGTGTGAACCATTGCCATGACAATGAGGTAAGCGCGTCTCTGTCAACTCACAGAAAATGAATGCACGTGGCCGCACGTGCATTGATCGAGAAGGATAGACACACAGTCAATCCCGATTGTTAAAAAGGCTCTCCAATCTGTACTAGATGTATAAAAGAGACACTAATGCCCCCTTGTGGCTAAATGAATATTAAGTGAAGCGATTGAAGACGTGCATTAACGGCACAGTTTTTAGTCATTGGGGCTTGTTCTATAGCGCATACAACGAGAAAGTTTGATGGAGTTATGCTGCTTGTTTTGATCGGTTTGACAGAGTGCGTTCATATACCAGTGAGCAATCTTTGTTCAGTTATTGATTACCTTACGAGTTGTATTTCAAGTATTACTATTTTGATGTTAAACCGGTAATTTGATATCTTTTGATGTTACGACGCATACATTTGTTTATTGCATCGCTGAGATTATCTGAGGTAGATACATGTAAAGAGGGTTAAATATCTATAGTTGAGCATGTATAGGATTATTTATGATAGATAAGGATATATGATGATTATATCATCTCTGTACAATCGCTTTGATTGAGATCACGTGTCAGAGAACGTGACACCGTTTTATCTGTGTTATTTGACTCGGTCTTTATGTTACGTGATTTATATTTGTATACCTGTGAAATATTGAGTCATTGCATGCATAATATCACTAATAGTAGTATTTAGTGGTTTACTATATGCCAAATTTGATGACTCTAGATGTTATAATGTATGGATAACTTAGTACTACAATGCTTGCTTATGTTCTTCTGTGCATATAACCATGTGAGCAATGTTATCTTGAATGTTATAATTTAAGTATTGTTATTTCTATTTCATGTAGAACCACTACTGTTTAACTGTGGCTGCAAATTACCACCCATTAAAGAGATATACGTCTCTGACCGGACGTCTTGTGACTGCTCATTTTCCACCAGAATATTACATAGTCTCCATTACAAGTGGTCCTTCGAGCCGGATTTAGGAACTGTCACAAGTAAGGTGCATCAGAGTGATCCTGATACCAGACCTGGATCTCCTGAGCCCACTGTCAGACCCCGGAGATCAGTGCGTTTACCTAGTTATCTATCAGACTTTGAGGTCACCAGATATCACCCAAGGCTACAGTCATGGGACAGAGCAGACATTTCTTCTCCTGAACTGAGTGAAGATTATGAGCCACCAGGAGCAGCCTCACTCAACATAGCTGCCACCTGCCATGAACACAGACCGAGTCCTCAGCCTTGGCAGCCAATAGAATGGAGCTCTATCAGGGAAGATGAACAGCAGCATAACATCTCCTCTCCACATCCTGAGTTGTCATCAGTAGTTTCAGCAGCTTAAAAAAGAGAATGAGGAACTGCGGCATTATACAAATGCACAGATGAGACGGTTAGAAAAAAGGAATGAGGCTCTAGAATCACAGATGAAACGGCTAGTGGGAAGCAACCAGCCCAGTCATCATTTAACAGGTATGTCCTCACCAATCCCTCAGCCTCGTCTTCATCCTC
Source organism: Xyrauchen texanus (assembly GCF_025860055.1). NCBI lineage: Eukaryota > Metazoa > Chordata > Actinopteri > Cypriniformes > Catostomidae > Xyrauchen > Xyrauchen texanus. The sequence goes on along the minus strand of NC_068280.1, from coordinate 13,017,224 downwards.
CACAAAGTGCCAAAGAAGCTAAGCCTGTACCCTTACCCCGATCAAAGCTGCCTAAACAAGTGAATGACGGTGCAGATGATCAGATCAGATATGACTTCCTTTCCGATTTAGATCAGAGGCTTAAAAGGCTTGAGATGACTTCACAGCAGACCTATTCCAGGTCTATCTCACCTCTACGGTCTTCCCCTCAGAGACCCTCACACCATAGCAGAACAGATGATAGCAGAGGTGTCAATCGTCTCACAGAGCAACGTATCCCTTCCAGCCAAGAGAGCACTTACCGTGGACCAGCTCCCACCATTCCAAACTTTGTAAAGCCAGACCCAAGAGAGTTTTCTCGGTTACGAATTGCGTTGGAGAATATTTTACCAGCTGATGCCACCGAGAGATTCAAGTTTCAGATACTTGTTGACCACCTAAAATTGGAAGAAGCTCTGCTTATAGCAGATTCTTACAGCAACTCCTTGTATCCCTTTTCAGATACTATGGAAGCACTCAATCAGCAGTATGGACAACCCCACCAGCTGGCCCTTCAGAGAATAGCAGAACTTATGGATGCCCCTAACATCATCAGTGGAGATGTGAAAGCTTTCAGGATGTTTGCATTAAGAGTTCATTCATTAGTTAGTATGCTTCAGCAACTGGGCAAGAAGGGTTATGTTGAATTGGAGTGCGGATCCCACGTGTCAAGGTTATTGTGTAAGCTACCACATGATCTGCAGACAAGCTTCAGAAGGTTTATCTACCCCCGAGTATCTATCCCTACATTACTGGATTTCTCAGCCTGGCTAGAGTTCGAGCTGCAGGTTCAAGAAGATCATTCTAGGTTCTCTCTTTCCACGAGTAAGCCAGTAGCCATGAGCAGAAAGGGACAAATTAAGGATTCGAAACGTCCAAACAACCCAACAAGTATATTCCTTGGTACTGAGAAATTCCTTGGTCTTAAGAGCCATGCCGGTGAAGGATACTGAGTCTAAGTCCAGAGAGAGAAATATCTTCTGTCCATATTGTGATGGACATGATCACTACTTGAATGGCTGTACTGGTTTCAGTCAGTTGAACAGAGATAAGAAAGTGAAATGGATTCAAACAAACAATCGCTGTTGGCGTTGTGGGCGAGGGCACCAAGCGGCAAAATGTAATCTCAGAACTCTTTGCAAGATCTGTAACAGCAGACACTTGTTGGTCCTCCATGAGGTTAATATTCGACCCACCACAAAGACAAATGACTCTCCTGATCCTGGATCTTCTGAGAGCTGCCTAGTGAACACCACCACAGAGACCTTGTACCTAGATCGACCCACTGGCAGCCGCCAAGTTTTGTTAAAGCTTTGTAAGGTGCTCTTGAGAAATGGCGATCATTGCTTGGAAACTTACGCCATACTAGATGATGTGTCCGAACGTACAATACTCCTTCACTCTGCATTTCAACAGCTTAAGTTGACGGGTCAGCCTGAAGAACTAGTTTTACGTACAGTACGTCAAGACCGCCACAATCTACAAGGGGCTGCTGTGGCTTTTACTGTGTCACCTGCCTTCCAACCTGAGATTTCCTACAAGATTCACAAGGCCTTTACCGCTGAACCACTCGGGCTGGCCGAACATACACATCCAGTCAGGGAGTTACAGAGCAAGTACCGGCATCTACAGGGATTACCGCTGCAACAGGTTGATTCCGTACAGCCACTCCTTCTCATAGGTTCTGACTATCCACACCTCATTACACCAGTTGAACCAGTTTGTCTAGGCCCTCCAAATGGACCTGCTGCCATCAGGACCCGCCTGGGTTGGACACTGCAGGGTCCCACTCAAGATATTTAGCATTGTCTCTCAGAACAACAGTGTCTCTTCACTTCTACTTCCTTTTCCCCTACCGACCTGTATAATCAAGTGGAGAGATTATGACAATTAGATGTGCTTCCGTATCGCAGTGAGAAAGTCATTACTCGATCCAAGCGAGATCAAGAGGCCATTGCTTTACTTGAGTCAAAGACGACTAGAGTTATGGTAGATGGAGTTGCTCGATATGCCACTCCGTTGCTTCGAGTGAAGAACATGCCCATACTGCAAGCACCAAAGGATAGTACCTTGCCTTGTCTCAGAGGAATAGAAAGGAGGTTAGCCAAAGATCCAACTCAAGCAGAATCTTACAGGGTAGAGATGAAGAGGTTGGAGGAGGAAGGATATGCTTCAGTGATATCTCCAGAACATGTAGAACAGACAACTGAATCATGGTATATCCCCCACCATATGACTCAGCACAATGGAAAGAACAGAGTCGTTTTCAACTGTTCCTTTCAGCACAGAGGGAAGAACCTGAACCAACTCCTACTTCCAGGTCCTACATTAGGCCCTACCCTGATGTCTGTTCTGCTTAGGTTCCGTGAGTACACCGTGGCTTTAAGCAGTGACATCAGGGGAATGTTTCATCAGGTGCGTCTACTGCCAGAGGATCGCCCTCTGTTACGCTTCCTGTGGAGAGATCTCAAGAGAGAAGAGCTTCCCCAAGTCTATGAGTGGCAAGTCCTTCCCTTTGGGACGACATGCAGTCCATGTTGTGCAATATTTGCATTACAGAAACACATCATGGATTATAGTCAACCAGGAGAAGATGTCCGTGAAAGCATTGAGAAATCCTTCTATGTGGACAACTTCCTCCAAAGTTTCAGTTCCGAGGAAGAAGCAGAGTCACTGGTGATAAAGTTGCGAAACCTCTTAGTTACAGGTGGGTTTGATTTAAGACAATGGGCTAGTAACTTCCCTAATGTCCTGAGCCATGTCCCATCTCATGCAAGGTCCACCAGTATTGAATTGTGGCTGACACAAGGTCAACCAGATGCTCAAGAATCCACACTTGGACTACACTGGCACTGCACATCGGACACACTGTCGTACAAGTACCGTACCATTGACTACTCAGTCCCCACAATGCGCAACATTTATAAGGTCTTGGCTAGCCAATATGACCCATTGGGTTACATTGTCCCTTACACTACGAGAGCTAAAATATTAGTACAGCGCCTGTGGGACAAGAAGAGGGAATGGGATGATCCCCAACTACCAAGTGAGTTACTCCACGCCTGGCAGGTATGGGAATTGGAGTTGCCAGACCTCCAACTCATCTCTCTCCCCAGGTATTATGTTACTGCAGAATTAGACAACACTCAATGTCTAAGAGAGATACATATCTTTTGCGATGCCTCAGAGCAAGCCTAGGGCTCCATAGCCTATCTACGGACAAAAAGTCCCCAGGGAGACATAGAAGTAGCTTTCCTGACTGCCCGTTCAAGAGTTTCCCCCAAAAAGCGGCAATCAATCCCTCGTTTGGAGCTGTGTGCTGCCTTAACTGGAGCTCAGCTGGCTAAGCTTCTGATGTCAGAGCTTAGCATTCCAATCCAGCATGTCACACTCTGGTCTGATTCAACTACTGTGCTAACCTGGATCCAAGCTGACTCATGTAGATTTAAGGTTTTTGTTGGAACGAGAGTCGCAGATACAGGAATTGACTGACCCAGGGGCTTGGCATTATGTAGATTCCAAAACAAATCCAGCCGACGACATCACACGTGGCAAAACTTTGGCTGAGTTGTCCAATCCAAGCCGGTGGAACCAGGGTCCACCTTTCCTCCTTCTGCAACCGGATCAGTGGCCTCAGAGTCCACTTCTCCATCTACAGAGGGAGGATGAGGTGGTGAAACGAGCTACCTTTTGCGGGCTTACTGTTCCAGCAATAAATCCAGCGTTGCCTGATTGTGGTCAGTTCCAGTCCTATGACGATTTGCTCAGAACTACGGCCCGGGTATTGCATGGGGCGGCTAAGGATAATGATGTTCTGACAGCAGATGAATACCAAGAAGCAGAACTAGCTCTCCTCCGACTGGCACAGAGCCAAAGTTTCCCTGTTGAAGTCAGCAATCTTAAGTCAGGTAAACCTTTACCTACGAGTAGCCGTCTCCCGTGCCTTGCTCCGGAATATGATAGTGATATGCAGCTCCTTAGGGTTGGTGGTCGCCTCAGAAGGACAGAACTACTAGAGGAATTTGCAATTCACCCCATCGTTCTTGACTCTAGACATCCCCTGAGTAAGTTGATCATTCAAGATTTTGATACAAAATTGCACCATCCAGGAGCAGAACGTGTATTCGCAGAAGTGCGACGTAAATACTGGATCATAAAGGGCAGGGAAGTTATTCGGGAACATCAAAGATCTTGTTTAGGCTGTAAAACGTTGAGAGGTAAGCCGAGCACTCAGAAGATGGCTGACCTTCCCCCATCAAGACTGCGCTTATTGCAACCTGCCTTCTACTCAACGGGGGTAGATTGCTTTGGACCCTACCTCGTTAAAATTGGAAGGAGGAATGAGAAGCGATGGGGGCTTATATTTAAGTGTCTGACAACACAAGCTGTGTATTTAGACATCCTCAGCAACATAGACACTGACTCATTCTTAATGGCCTTCAGACGATTCATCTCCCGTAGGGGGAAGCCATTTGAGATCATCTCAGATCATGGGACGAATTTTCGGGGTGGTGATCGAGAGTTACAAGAAGCTTTCTCTGCACTTCACCCAACCTTAAAAGAGCAGTTAGCCAGCCAACAGATTCGATTCAAGTTCAATCCCCCTGGTGCTCCACACTTTGGAGACTGTTGGGAAAGGGAAATTCGATCCCTTAAAACTGCCCTCTGTGCTACTATAGGGGATCAGATTGTAACCGAGGAAGTCCTACGAACTGTACTTGTTGAGATTGAGGGCATTCTCAATTCTAAACCCCTCGGTTATACCTCGTCTGATGTAGCTGACTTAGACCCAATCACTCCTAATATGCTGCTTATGGGGTGGCTGGACTCATCCCTACCTCAAGTGGTGTATCCACAATCAGAGATGCTGAGTAGAAGACGGTGGAGGCATAGTCAGATTATGGCAGACCATTTCTGGAAACATTTCATCCGCAATTACCTACCAGGACTTCAGTCACGCCAAAAATGGCACAGAGAGTCAGGAAACTTAACACCGGGAACTATTGTCATGATTGTTGACCAGCAGCTCCCTCGGGCTCTGTGGCCAGTTGGACAAGTTACTAAAGTTTTCCCTGGAGAAGATGGTAGAGTCAGGGTGGCCGAGGTTGACGTAAAGAACAAAATCTACCTTCGCCCAATTTCCCGTCTTATCAGCCTCCCTAATCTTCCAGACTGATTATCCTTACTACTGTGCCCAAATTGCGATTGCCTTTTTTTAAGGTACACATTTACAGAACAAATGTGGGGGCGGCTGTTAAAAAGGCTCTCCAATCTGTACTAGATGTATAAAAGAGACACTAATGCCCCCTTGTGGCTAAATGAATATTAAGTGAAGAGATTGAAGACGTGCATTAACGGCACAGTTTTTAGTCATTGGGACTTGTTCTATAGCGCATACAACGAGAAAGTTTGATGGAGTTATGCTGCTTGTTTTGATCGGTTTGACAGAGTGCGTTCATATACCAGTGAGTAATCTTTGTTCAGTTATTGATTACCTTACGAGTTGTATTTCAAGTATTACTATTTTGATGTTAAACCGGTAATTTGATATCTTTTGATGTTACGCCGCATACATTTGTTTATTGCATCGCGGAGATTATCTGAGGTAGATACATGTAAAGAGGGTTAAATATCTATAGTTGAGCATGTATAGGATTATTTATGATAGATAAGGATATATGATGATTATATCGTCTCTGTACAATCGCTTTGATTGCGATCACGTGTCAGAGAACGTGACACCATTTTATCTGTGTTATTAGACTCGGTCTTTATGTTACATAATTTATATTTGTATACCTGTGAAATATTGAGTCATTGCATGCATAATATCACTAATAGTAGTATTTAGTGGTTTACTATCTGCCAAATTTGATGACTCTAGATGTTATAATGTATGGATAACTTAGTACTACAATGCTTGCTTACAGTGAGGAAAATAAGTATTTGAACACCCTGCTATTTTGCAAGTTCTCCCACTTGGAAATCATGGAGGGGTCTGAAATTGTCATCGTAGGTGCATGTCCACTGTGAGAGACATAATCTAAAAAAAAAAATCCAGAAATCACAATGTATGATTTTTTTAACTATTTATTTGTATGATACAGCTGCAAATAAGTATTTGAACACCTGTCTATCAGCTAGAATTCTGACCCTCAAAGACCTGTTAGTCTGCCTTTAAAATGTCCACCTCCACTCCATTTATTATCCTAAATTAGATGCACCTGTTTGAGGTCGTTAGCTGCATAAAGACACCTGTCCACCCCATACAATCAGTAAGAATCCAACTACTAACATGGCCAAGACCAAAGAGCTGTGCAAAGACACTAGAGACAAAATTGTACACCTCCACAAGGCTGGAAAGGGCTACGGGAAATTGCCAAGCAGCTTGGTGAAAAAAGGTCCACTGTTGGAGCAATCATTAGAAAATGGAAGAAGCTAAACATGACTGTCAATCTCCCTCGGACTGGGGCTCCATGCAAGATCTCACCTCGTGGGGTCTCAATGATCCTAAGAAAGGTGAGAAATCAGCCCAGAACTACACGGGAGGAGCTGGTCAATGACCTGAAAAGAGCTGTGACCACCGCTTCCAAGGTTACTGTTGGTAATACACTAAGACGCCATGGTTTGAAATCATGCATGGCACGGAAGGTTCCCCTGCTTAAACCAGCACATGTCAAGGCCCGTCTTAAGTTTGCCAATGACCATTTGGATGATCCAGAGGAGTCCTGGGAGAAAGTCATGTGGTCAGATGAGACCAAAATAGAACTTTTTGGTCATAATTCCACTAACCGTGTTTGGAGGAAGAAGAATGATGAGTACCATCCCAAGAACACCATCCCTACTGTGAAGCATGGGGGTGGTAGCATCATGCTTTGGGGGTGTTTTTCTGCACATGGGACAGGGCTGACTGCACTGTATTAAGGAGAGGATGACCGGGGCCATGTATTGCGAGATTTTGGGGAACAACCTCCTTCCCTCAGTTAGAGCATTGAAGATGGGTCGAGGCTGGGTCTTCCAACATGACAATGACCCGAAGCACACAGCCAGGATAACCAAGGAGTGGCTCTGTAAGAAGCATATCAAGGTTCTGGCGTGGCCTAGTCAGTCTCCAGACCTAAACCCAATAGAGAATCTTTGGAGGGAGCTCAAACTCCGTGTTTCTCAGCGACAGCCCAGAAACCTGACTGATCTAGAGAAGATCTGTGTGGAGGAGTGGGCCAAAATCCCTCCTGCAGTGTGTGCAAATCTGGTGAAAAACTACAGGAAACGTTTGACCTCTGTTATTGCAAACAAAGGCTACTGTATCAAATATTAACATTGATTTTCTCAGGTGTTCAAATACTTATTTGCAGCTGTATCATACAAATAAATAGTTAAAAAATCATACATTGTGATTTCTGGATTTTTTTTTTTAGATTATGTCTCTCACAGTGGACATGCACCTACGATGACAATTTCAGACCCCTCCATGATTTCGAAGTGGGAGAACTTGCAAAATAGCAGGGTGTTCAAATACTTATTTTCCTCACTGTATGTTCTTCTGTGCATATAACCATGTGAGCAATGTTATCTTGAATATGTTATAATTTAAGTATTGTTATTTCTATTTCATTTAGAACCACTACTGTTTAACTGTGGCTGCAAAGTACCACCCATTAAAGAGATATACGTCTCTGACCGGACGTCTTGTGACTGCTCATTTTCCACCAGAATATTACATAGTCTCCATTACACCGATTATTCAAATTTTTTAAGCGAACTTGCTAAAGCAATCCGTTCCTTTCTAAAGAAAACAAAATTATATGTTACTGTTGGGTTCATGCATGAGGAAATATAAACAAATAGGCACGACACGGACGGAAATGAATTTGTGCTGAAGCACTCTTTTCACTCGCATGAAAAACACAGGTCGTTTATTTATCAAACGGCGTCACATCACAAAGTAAAAGCAAATACTGAACGAAACGCAGATCTGTAATAATTTACAATATTAACTTTCCCCACATTTGTTTTTTTTATTATTATTATTTTGGTGCTGGATTGCTGTCCTCCTACGGAACTTGCGGAATAAATTCGGAAGTTCCTAGCAAACACAATACGTTTTTAAATGTAGTTGTTATTTGTAAATTAATTGTACATGTTTAGCTTAATTCGCAACCTATTGCTTGTCATCTTCAAAGGCAAACAATGACACATAAAGACGTAAGTGTGAATACGACAGTTATATTTCTCAACATTGTAAATACAACAGCCAACTTTAGAATGTTTGAAGTGTTGGTGTCTGTTGGGGCAGTGTGAACTGGCCTTTACATTTCTACATTCATTTATTTTTAATTACTTACCATGAAATAGTAAGTACTACTTTATTCAATTCAATTCAGGCTTTCAACAAAATGAATAAAGTCGTACATTTTTGAATAACAGTGTAAAATACAATGTTATTTCACTCTATTATGCAATAGTGTTATAAATCAAATAAAAAGTATAATTCTTTCTGATGCAAATTAATTCTGGTTTCTCTTTGACCGCTTGCATTCATCCGCACATTTCTGGGAAATGGCTTTCTTGATTAGAGTCCCTTCCACGTTGAATTTATTTTTGATGTATCCTGTAAGTCAAAGGAATAAAGAGAAAAATAAATGTATATTACTAAACTTGCTAATCCACTAGCACTAGACAATCCCCAATCCACTTGAAAACATTACTTGTAACTGCTTTAGTCTAAGGCCTGTTTCACACCACACACATACTGTAAGCAGTGCTGTAGTCAATCAGTATAATAATTACAAGAACTTGACAAATTAACGTTACTGTAGAAATGGTGTCTCTGTAAGTCACACATTTTTGGATTCAAATTTCTTTTGCATCCTTGTTTGATTTGCTTGGAAATAGTTACTCACTTATGATATCAGACACTTTCTGAGGCTCTAACTGAGGTTTTGCTGGTTTTCCCTTGAAGGCTTTGGAGCATTTTCCAGTGTAGCAGTGTGCTGCCAATGTTCTTCTTCCAAACACTGCCATCAGGAGGTCTTTTGTAGCTTTCTTGGGGTCTAACCATTTCTCATGAGCAAACTCTTCTGCACTGATGATTGTGTTGGGTCCAATTCTCACCTGAAAACAGTCAATAAATAAGATTAGTTTTTTCTTGTAGGTGCAGGTATTTTTCAGCATAATATTTGTTTGCTTAACTTGTGTGTATACCAGGCTCTAATATGCCATATCATTAAGCAGCTTTCTCTTTAGTGTCTATTATTATTGCACCTGTAGTAGACCCTATGTTACATTTTGTCCTAAGGATGCCTTTTGTGTCCATATAGTGACGAGCAGGGCTCTTGCCAAGCATTAGTATTTGATGTTTTGGGAGTGAGAACTTGTTTAAAACACACATTTAAATGCAACTTAAAATCTATACCTTTTTGGAGTCACCAGAACTTGGGACAGGTACCACAGAGGTAGATTCTGGGGCTGTCATATCTGATGCGAGTACAGGGGGAGTTACCACCAAAGTATGTACTGGGGCAGTTATAAATGGAGTGCATCCTAGGACAAAATCATTTATTAGGGTATTTGATACCATCATTACAGCCTGACAAAAACTTTGCACATTTGATTACCATTTTTTACTAGTTCAAGGATGTTCACCAGAACACTCTTAATTTCTTTTAATTCCGCCAATATTTGCTCATTACATCCAATATTGTTCCTTGTTCCTGCATCCCTACTGGGCTCCTGCAGTTAAAAAAAAGTGCATATAAGTTTTCAGTTGAACGTTTCCTATGTAGTTCTAAAAACAACAATGGTGGAACACAAAAGAAGAACTTATGAAGAATAATCTTGCCGCTATTTCCACACAATAAAAACATACAGTCTATCACAGATACACTAACCACAGATTATGGGATGATTTTAAGATAATAACATCTTAAATGTGGGTCTGTTCCTCACACAAAGCTATTGCATGGCTTTGAATATTCAGGGTTCCCACTCTTTTGATTAATGCATTTCCATTACATTTCCAATCATATGTGATTACTAAATAACCACATTTAAAAATTATGTTATTGAGATTACACACCAAAAGAGCAGTTTGTAGCTGATGAAATATTTTAGGAATATTTTAGAGCAGAGCATAAACAAAAAAAAAATTACTGTATATTTACAATTTAAATTTCAATAATTTTTTAGGCCTGAAATAACACCATTTTAATTTTTTTATTTTTTGTGTGTGCTTGACCGTATAAATCACCATTCCTTATGCAGCCTGATCATTACAATAAACATCTTTTCTGGTCCATGGAAAAAATTAAGTCATAAGGATTTGAAATTACATGGGTAAACAATTATTTCTTTATTCTTTTTGCTTTAACAATATAATGTGAAACATAATTAGCTAGGTATTGTTATATTGACTGAGAGTAAAATCTGGTACACTTTTATGGTTAACATTGGAAAAATGTGTAATACTTTCATTAAATAAAATATATTATGTTGAATTTGTAGAGTAAATTGTATTGTACAGTATTCACAGTGCTAATGATTAACTAATGACATACACCGCATACTTCATTTCAGTTTTGTTGCAGATAACGTGTAGTAAAAAAAATTTCATGCACAGTGTAAACATAGAAATAAACTTACTTTGTCTTGTCTGCACTGCTAATAAAAACAACAACATAAGCCTCACTGAACTCCTAATGATTTTAATGGTCATAATGGGAAATGTACTGGTTTTAATGGAAACTATAATGGTCCCTATCTACTGGTAATGGTGTTACCATTCTACCCCTATCTACTGGTGTTGGCTTCTATTGGTGGCATGTTATGTTATGGATACCATTAGGGACCAGGTAGCTGTATTGGAAACAAATAAAATCATTCAATCCTATATGGCGCAAAACACACTATACTCTTGTGATGAGGGGGAGGGCGTGGCTGGGCTGCGACTATGCACGCCTGGCCCCCAATCGGGCTAATCAGCCGAGGAGAGAGAAAAATGCAGCGGAACACAGCAGCTTGAGAGAGAGAGAGACACATGCAGCTGCCTTGTGTGTTTGTGTTATGTGTCTTTTTGTTTAAGTTAAATATTATTTTGATGGTTCAGCCGGTTCCCATCTTCTTATTTCCCATCCTTAACCTTTGTTACATTGGTGCTGAAACCCAGGACGGAGGCGGGATGCCGTGAAGCCCTCGCCATGGCCATACGCCGGTGGACGGAGTTGCTGCTGCCGACTGCCTGGAAGCAGAGGAACGGCTGCCATCTGCGAGGTGTGGAGGGGCTCGCTCCCGGCTGCCTGGAGCGGTGTAGGCGCTGCCAGGGGAGGAGGAGTTCCCTACTGGCCACCAAAATGCGGAGGGGGCGTTTCATCCACCAGGGGTCGGAGGACTGCTCCGGTCCGCCCGGGGAGGAGCGGCTGTCATACGCCAGTGGGTGGAGGAGTGATTGAGGACCAGGCGATTGAGTGTCTAAGAAACCAGAGAGCAAGATTTTTCTCTTTCTCCTCTCTCTTTTTGTCACTCCACCTTGCCCTTTCCCTCTCCTCTTTTTTATTTTTGTTTAGTTTTTCCCTCGCCTCGTCTCACTCCCCAGTCCTAGAGGGGTGGGGAAAAGCCTACCGGCAGGCGCAGACTGAAGTTTCAGCTCTTGCTGACATTTGCAATGGCTGTTTACTGACACTGTACATAAAAAATAATAACAGAACTCAAATAAAATCCCTATCACTTCCACAGCATAAAGGAACAACCAAACCTACATCAATTTCTTCACTGCTGTCCGACTCGGATGGAGTCCTTTTTCTGTTTTTCTGGTGTTGCCCCCTCCTTAATTCTGTGTCTTGGCCTGTTTCTGTTGGAATGGCTTTTCTCCACACTGTAAAGCTGTTTCAGCATTGCAGATCTAGTTCCTGGCATTTTTAAATAAAGATGAACACAACATGTGCACAATTTACAATTATTTTTAACTCTAAAAAATGAACAATATACCAGAAGTGCACTGTGTGCATGCCTCTGAAATAACATGACAGTCTACTTACCAATATTTAAAATGTTTGCTTTTGTTTTGATTTTGGTTTCCTCTTTATACGACACATCACATATACTCCCAATTTCACAGAAGCCATTTGTAATGCTGTTTGTTGAGAGCACATCACATTTTGGGGGATCCTTAATCCACTGGATCAACATGAACTTCATTTTCTAAAGGATTTTAAAAAGTTCTTATAGTATACAACAATGACAATATTTATTATTAGTAAAGTTATGTTGATTTAAATAGTATATATGCAATTCCTAAATATAAATTAAAAAACAAACAAACAGACAAGGTAGCTGATGTGCTAATGACATTACAATTCCAAAAGATAACTGAACATATACACTATTATATATTACACACACGTTTACAAATAATAATGTCTAGATTGTGATAAATATTTTTATATACTTACATATCGTTCATTTGCCTATTCTCTTCAGAGTCTCTTCCAGTCTGTCGTCTCCCGGAGACCGTACAACAACTGAGTATAAAGCCCTACTGAAAAAACGAAACCATAGAAACTCTAATGTTTCCACTGTTTTTGGACCATATTCCATTAGGATTTAATGGTTTGTAATGGTTTCCATTACTGGTCCCTAATGGTATCCACTACACATAATATGCCACCATTAGAAGCTAACCCATTACCTAAAGACCGACAGGGACCATTATAGTTTCTATTAAAACCAATACATTCCCATTATAAACATTAAAAGTTTTGTGAAGGTTTCTATTTTTTATTTGAAAAAAATTATCAGCAGTAAGGTCGCTGTTAGGACAGGAACCCTTTTACTGTTTGTAGCACTCAAAGAATATTATAAGGCAAATATGAGGTGGGTGGCGAGGGTAATACAGTTTTTTGAATCTCATTAAGAGTCTAGCCTAAAGGCACAATGCTAGTTTCCTCACAGGACAAATCCGTTCATATCTCTGATATCTGATTCCAGTCAATCTCTTCCTGCAGAGAGCATTTTTGTCTACAGCCATATAATATCCCTGGAAATGGTGTTACTGTATAGATGTAACCACATGTCTGTGTAATCCAAAAATAATTTATTTGAAAACGACCTAATAACATAATTAATTAAAAATATACTTATTAAATTTAGGTTCTTAGTAGATGCTTTCTTTCAAAGTGCACTTATCAAGGAAATGACAACTGCCAAAATAGTTTGCTGTGATTCATATAGACTTAAATGCAGTGGCAGGGTTACCCCTGCAGAGGCCTCAAGCAACAGTCCAACCAGGGGCCTCCTTCAGCCTATTAATGATATTCCATATATATCTTGATAATTGCTTATTTGCTCAGAAATTACATGGTTTAAATAATATTTTTTAATTCAACATAACCGTTGTAGCAAAGTAGATATTTTTTTTTATTTTATTAAATGCATATAATTTATATGCACCAATATAACAATACAGTAATTACAAGTCAAGTCAAGTCAAGTGGTTTTTTATTGTCGTTTCAACCATATACAGTTAGTACAGTACACAGCAAAACGAGACAACGTTCCTCCAGGACCATGGTGCTACATAAAAACAACAAAGGACCAACATAGGACCACATGAGACTACACAACGAAATAAAATACCTATATAAACTACCTCTATATACCTATATACCTATATACCTGTATATATTACAGTACAATATTCACCTACACTTATATTGTACAAAACATAAGAAAGAGCATGGTGTGCAAAAAAGGCAACTTCACTCACTTACATTTTGGAACCCAGTTAAATAGTATATATTATTGTTCAGTCAAGATTATTATATAATATGATACTGAATTATTATTATAATTTTGAGGAGCTTTTATTTTGGCAGAACACTGAAAGTGCACTGCAGTGTCAGTGTGTAATAAAAGAAAATTCCAAGTTCAATACAAGTTAAGCTCAATCGACTGCATTTGTGGCATAATATTGATTTCAACAAAAAAATATTTTGACCTTTTCTTTAAAAATGCAAAAATCTGGGGTTACAGTGAGGCACTTACAATGGAAGCGAATGGGGCCCAATCCTTAACATTAAAATACTCACTATTTCATAAGTATAGCCAAAAGACATGAACAATATGCATGTTAACTTGATTTTAGTGTGATAAAATTGCTTACTAACCTTTTCTGTGTAAAGTTACAGCCAATTTTACAACTTCGTTGCCATGACGATGTAATGTCAACAAACCCTAAAATGACTAACACAACTTTAAACAACTTTACAGCTCAAATAATACATGAGTTTTAACAAAAAAGTGCTTTTATAAAATTATAAGCTTCACATTTCTGCTATCAAACCCTCATTAACCCCATTCACTTGCCTCACTGTAACCTCCATTTTTGCTTTTTTTGAAGAAAAGGAGTCAAGTCAAAATGGATTTTTGCAGTAAGCAACATTATGCCACAGATGCCGACTGAGCTAAACTTGTATTTTGTATCATGTTCCAAATTACAAAATTTGGTAAAACACTGTCGCATTTTAAATATGTTTGTGTAATAACTTTAAGTATCTTCAAATGTTTGGAACTGCATGAATGCGTGAAACTGCAGCACTTGGCCTTCACAATGCACGTGAACCACTCAGATCAGGTGAAATATGAAAACAAAATATGGAAGAAGCCAAACAAAAACAAATTCTAGAATAAACAATGGCAAAATCAAATTTTTTCTGTTGGACTAGTGAGAATACACCTGCATCACTTTTATCCGACCTATATGATTTATCACATTTATTTCAAAGTTCGCATTACTATAACAAAAATATTTTAGATGTAGTCGTAGTGATAGCAGTATTTTCTTTTTGTAAAAATAAGATTATATTTTGGGGTGAAATATGACAGTCTCATGAAGGCTTTGTGAGACTGTATACTAGTATACTTGTTTTAGTCTGATCTTGAATAGTAGTAGACTATAATACATACATACATAGCTTGGTTGATACTCAGTGCTGGGTAGATTAGTTCTGATTTGTAATCTGGTACTGATAACAAATTACATGATTAAAATTGTAGTCATTAATTTAATCTCTTGGATTACATTTTGAGGTAATCTAATCTGATTTATTTTGGATTACTTCTGACACAATTGTTTTTTATTTGATGTCACATGCATTTGAGTAGGATCATTTGACATAATGTTACTTAAACGCATTGTAGAGAACTTGCTTAATGGATCAAAATATGAGAATTGATACGATTCATGTGTGGGTGTGTGTGTGTTTTACTGGCTATTTATCTGTTTCTCTAAGAATAATAATAAAAAAAAGGCACTTACAACGTTCTTATTCTGGCAATGTTGGCATTACAAACACCATCCATGTGTGGTATCGGATCAGACGAGTTATATTTGTGAATCAATGCCGCAAAAAAAATTGTCTCAAAAGTAAAAGCGCATTCATGTGCATTTTTGAAGCAAAGTACAAAAACAATTTGCTAAATTAAAACTTTACAGAACTGATGCAATTGGTTCTGCATTTATATGTGGATTACCACTCTATATTCAGTGTTATTATTGCTGGTGGCTTGTATCAGGTTTTTAGAATCAACAATTTATGAACAATTATACTTTGTTATTATACTTTAGTATACATTGCCTGATTAATATGTAATCAAGTAATCAATCAAACAGGAACTTTAATCAAATTAAGTGTATTTTAAAATGTAATTTAATCTAATAACGAGTACTTGATTTGTGTAATCTGATTACGTAATCCAGATTTCATGTAATCCATTCATAACCAGCATTGTTGATACACAATCACTGCCAAGGCTGACATTTCCCTGAGAGTGCCCTGCATAGTCGTGTAGAGCAACTACAGATTCCAAATTCTTGAGCAAATTAATGTTGAGACCAAGAGTGCAGAGCATTTCTGATTTATGTATGGTGAATGAGGCAACTGGAGGTTCTGACTCTTAAAGAGTGGGTACTTTGATGCTTTATATTGACAAACGGAGAAATTTCTGGATCTTGACAAGCAGAAACCTGTTATATGGAGAGATTAGGGAGCTAAATGAACAGAACTGCCTGACAGTAATGGCTGGGATGGGATGTAGGATTGATGAGTATATGAAGGTTGGTGCCAGACCACTGGCAGTAGTGTAAGCCAGAAACAGTATCATGAACCGTACTGGCAGGCGTGTAGGAACCCCAGCAGAGGCGTAACATGAGAACATTTCCAGAGGTTAAAGACAAGCCAAGCTGAAGTATTTTGGATGCACTCCAGAGGACAAAGAGCACATGCTGGTTGGTGGTGAGGAGGGAGTGAATGTTGTTTAGCTTTGAAATAACTACAGCATGGGTGAGGAGCTGAGAATAATTATTCAAGGAATTAGTTGGGAAGAGCCTTAATTTCCCTAAATTGAGCGTGAATCAACAGGGCCACTAATTGTTACAGAACTATCACAAATGAGTAGTGGAAAGAAACCAAGCATTTTACACCCCTGTAGGGTACTAATGTGAGATATTCAGATTGCCAACACTGCCAAATGCATTTTGTACTATGTTTTTTTAGTAATAAAGGAATATTTAGAAGATTATAAATCCTACACAAGCCCTATGAGGAGGAATTTAATGAACTGAGACACGCTGTTTTCACCCCTGGGGCATCTTGGGTTTCACTGGGATTTGCTCAAGGGCACAGTGGCCATGATCAGAGGAAATCCAATGCCAAAAGAAGTTGTACTGCCACTCAGCTCCAGGCTTTCTTTTCTAACTTTATGTAGTTATCTATTCAATGTTTGAAAGGTTTTAGGAATGAGATAGTGGTTTTCCCCTCTGAAAAGATCAGCTTACACTAGCATGAATTTTCAAGCTGGTTGAACTAGTTAGTTAGTTTGTTTGTTTGTTTGTGTGTGTGTGTGTGTGTGTGTGTGTGTGTGTGTGTGTGTGTGTGTGTGTGTGTGTGTGTGTGTGTGTGTGTGTGTGTGTGTGTGTGTGTGTGTGTGTCACCTAATGTAAACAGACATGGCTGCGTGCATTGTATAATCTCGTCTGCGTTTATAGATTTGTTGACTGAGAATGAGTTGTAAACGTTATCTTAATACTTTTGTGTCAATTTGTCTGTTTTATAAAACAACATATCGTGTGCTTGAAAAAACTGTTCAAGTTGCTGTTAGTGTGACTTATGAATTACTAGCGCATACTCAACTTATGTAAACAACATAGCTGCATGCAAATGTGTGTCCTTGTACAAACAAGGACTTTTCAAACTCTGCTGCCTTGTGCTTCACAGAACCCTGGCTGGATGAAGCCATTCCGGACAGTGCATTACATCTGCCGGGCATTCAGTTGTTCAGAGCGGATCGCACTGCAGAGTTAACATGGAAAATGAGAGGCGGTGGAAAGTGATTTACATCAGTGAAAGTTGGTGTACAGATGTAACAGCGTTAAAAAAAGATGTGCTGTCCTAATTTGGAAGCACTCTTTAATAACTGTAAGCCTTTCTAATCGCCGCAGGAGTTTTTCTTGTTTATTCTGATGAGTGTTTATATTCCTCAATATGCATGCAGTTAATGCAGCACTGCAACAGCTGGCTGATCAGATCACACACACAGAACAATACCTGGACTAACTAATTATTATTCGCTGTGATTTTAACAAAGCCAACCTCACTCGTGAACTGCCAAAATATAGACAGCACATTACATATCCCACCAGGGACAGAAATATACTGGACCACTGCTACACAACATTAAAGGATACATATCACTCTGTCCCTAGATCAGCTTTGGGACTCTCTGATCACTGTCTGGTTCATCATCTTCCAACCTACAGGCAGATTCTTAAATCAGCTAAACCTTTAGTAAGGACTGCAAAGAGAGGGACCAATGAAGCAGAGCTGTAACTACAAGCCTGCTTTGACTGCACTGATTGGAATTATTTTGAAGCTGCAGACACCAATCTGGACAAGCTCACGTATACGGTCACATCATATATCAGTTTCTGTGAGGATATGTGCATTCCTACTAGGACTTATTTAACGTTCAACAACGGCAAACCATGGTTTACAGGAAAACTCAGACAGTTTCATCATGCCAAAGAGGATGCTTACAGAAGCAGGAATTAAATCTTGTATAATCAGGCCAAAAACACACTAAGGAAATTAAGGTGGCTAAAAGAAGCTACTCTAAAAATCTGAATAAACAAGTTTTCAGCTAAAGACCCTTCATCAGTGTGGAGAGGCCTGAAAGACATAACTAACTTCAAGACACCATCCCCAAACACTGTAGGTAGCAAACAACTGGCAGACGACTTGAATGTGTTTTACTGTCGATTTGAAAGACCCAGACTCACACCCCACACCCGCTCTGACCTTCACTTCATTCAATAAATTGCAATAAAGCTTTCTGATACCGATTCATTTGTTGTTTTTTTGGGCATCATTTTAATACAGTAATAAACATGGAGAAAACAAGTATACAAAAAGTGTTTACAGACTTTATTCTTTTAACGTGTCACCAGTCCTGCAAAACCTCACTGCTGTGCTTATATTAATCCGGTCACTGGTGTGATAATGCCAGTAGTTCTCTCACTGGATTCAAATGTGCTCACAACAGAAGCGTTTTACATTCTCCTGTCCTTCTGAGTTCATTTTTCCAAGGCAGCTTGGCAAGACTGGTCTTGATAAGCATGCAAATCCGTTCTCTGCATTCTTAGAATTAAAAAACACCAAAAATCTTTCAGTCAGTCAACTGCCGTCCATCTTTGGAATGCTCTCAGGAAGCTATTTCTAGTCATGAATGAGCAGCTCCTAACTACTTGAATGGGGAAAAACTAAATTTAAAAAATGGTTGGACAAGATTACGATCAAAGAACATTTTTCAAATCAGCAGTGAAATTTGACAGTACTGGTATCATAAATTGTGCATCTTTATATATATACAGTGGGTACGGAAAGTATTCAGACCCCCTTAAATTTTTCACTCTTTGTTATATTGCAGCCATTTGCTAAAATCATTTAAGTTCATTTTTTTTCCTCATTATTGTACACACAGCACCCCATATTGACAGAAAAACACAGAATTGTTGACATTTTTGCACATTTATTAAAAAAGAAAAACAGAAATATCACATGGTCCTAAGTATTCAGACCCTTTGCTGTGACACTCATATATTTAACTCAGGTGCTGTCCATTTCTTCTGATCATCCTTGAGATGGTTCTACACCTTCAATTGAGTCCAGCTGTGTTTGATTATACTGATTGGACTTGATTAGGAAAGCCACACACCTGTCTATATAAGACCTTACAGCTCACAGTGCATGTCAGAGCAAATGAGAATCATGAGGTCAAAGGAACTGCCTGAAGAGCTCAGAGACAGAATTGTGGCAAGGCACAGATCTGGCTAAGGTTACAAAACAAATTCTGCTGCCCTTAAGGTTCATAAGAGCACAGTGGCCTCCATAATCCTTAAATGGAAGACGTTTGGGATGACCAGAACCCTTCCTAGTGCTGGCCGTCCGGCCAAACTGAGCTATCGGGGGAGAAGAGCCTTGGTGAGAGAGGTAAAGAGGAACCCAAATATCACTGTGGCTGAGCTCCAGAGATGCAGTCGGGAGATGGGAGAAAGTTGTAGTAAGTCAACCATCACTGCAGCCATCCACCAGTCGGGGCTTTATGGCAGAGTGGCCCGACGGAAGCCTCTCCTCAGTGCAAGACACATGAAAGCCCGCATGGAGTTTGCTAAAAAACACCTGAAGGACTCCAAGATGGTGATAAATAAGATTCTCTGGTCTGATGAGACCAAGATAGAACTTTTGGCCTTAATTCTAAGCGGTATGTGTGGAGAAAACCAGGCACTGCTCATCACCTGTCCAATACAGTCTCAACAGTGAAGCATGGTGGTGGCAGCATCATGCTGTGGGGGTGTTTTTCAGCTGCAGGGACAGGACGACTGGTTGCAATCGAGGGAAAGATGAATGCGGCCAAGTACAGGGATATCCTGGACGAAAACCTTCTCCAGAGTGCTCTGGACCTCAGACTGGGCCGAAGGTTCACCTTCCAACAAGACACTGACCCTAAGCACACCGCTAAAATAACGAAGGAGTGGCTTCACAACAACTCCGTGACTGTTCTTGAATGGCCCAGCCAGAGCCCTGACTTAAACCCAATTGAGCATCTCTGGAGAGACCTGAACATGGCTGTCCACCAACCTTTACCATCCAACCTGACAGAACTGGAGAGGATCTGCAAGGAGGAATGGCAGAGGAAACCCAAATCCAGATGTGAAAAACTTGTTGCATCTTTCCCAAAAAGACTCATGGCTGTATTAGATCAAAAGGGTGCTTCTACTAAATACTGAACAAAGGGTCTGAATACTTAGGACCATGTGATATTTCAGTTTTTCTTTTTTAATAAATGTGCAAAAATGTCAACAATTCTGTGTTTTTCTGTCAATATGGGGTGCTGTGTGTACAATAATGAGGAAAAAAAATGAACTTAAATGATTTTAGCAAATGGCTGCAATATAACAAAGAGTGAAAAATTTAAGGGGGTCTGAATACTTTCCGTACCCACTGTATATATATATATATATATATATATTTCCAGGCTTGTACATAGCTAATGCGCATGTGTGTTTTTGAGTTGATTGACAGGCGATGTCTGTATTTAAAAGATGATTGGCTCTTTATTGACCTGTACACCTGTTGACCATTGGGCTTTCCAATTTCTACCATTCATTTTAATAGAAGTGGCTCATCTCTGCTAAAAATGTCTAGGAGCCAGCATCTAAAACTTAACATATGCTGTGCATATGCTTATCTACAAGGTTTTGACACACTGACGCTAATAATGGGAACAAATATTTAGAAATTCCAATCACTGATCAGGGATAAAAAATTTATTGATATTTATTTTAGACAGTTGTTGATGTCAATGGATAAGCAGACATAAGCTTGTGGTTTCGTAAATAAAAATACAGCATGTCCTTAGAAGACCAGCATTTTTTTTTTATAGATCATTTCCTCTCATTCTCTATACTTTTCTCTCTCAGTCTCTCTTTCCTCTTCGCACCATTAATTATCCCTGATATACGTTTGGCAGAGAGCAGTGCCTTCATGTCCTCAGGTCAATGAGACGTGTCTGACATTGAACAGTAGTCATTAAAATTCTGCATGTGAATCTTAGAGACGGTGTGAGAGGCCAGAAGGCAGTGTAACCTCATCCAATGATATAACGGCACAGAAGACTCCATGGGTAGTAGAGCGAAGAGGGAACATCAAGCCAGACATATTTAATAGCACAACTAATGTATGACGCCTGCTTTTGCGGAGTTCTATTACACATATTATGAGTGCTCTTACATTAGGCTCTACATTGATGTGCCCTTAAGTAAAAGTAAAAAAGAATTCACTATATATCAGTCCAACAACTCATAGAGCCCAACAGATTGCCCTCCTCATAGGTCACATATAATACAATGTCCTGTATAAGCATGATCACAGTGGAAATCGATGTGTAAGTTCTGAATGTTTTGCCTCCCATATTCGCACCAACAATGTAAAATTCTGGACATGATATTACAGATACTACATTTGTAAAGAAGTAAATGAAAGAAAGCTGTTTTTGTCTTAGTACGGTTACGGTTAGGTTTAGGGTTGGTGTTAAGGCAGGATTACAGTACACAATTTTGATTCTGATTTTAAACCTGATGGGCTCATCTGTGCTAGTTGGGTCCAATCTGCAGATTTTGAGCCAGTCGTAATTGACAGATTTAAATTTGCAAAGTTGCGAATTGTGTAGATATACAGTACATACAGTATACATATACATGGGCCTCATTTACAGGTGGGACATGTCCCCACTACTTTTTGAAATAGCTTTCGTTGGGTAAGTGTCTAATGCATAACCCAAATATCTCCAGTTCTTGAGCAGAATTTTCTATTTAGTTCATGTGTTAAATTAAGTGGTATTTTTAATGTTATAATGAATGCTCGTTGTGGCTGTTATCAGTAGTGTTGATTGACAGCAAAGGGCGATATTCTCCGTGCATCCAGACACGTGCTCTACTCACTATGCTGTTGCACAAATTGTGCTCCTTTCCCATTAAAACGCATAGTAAATTGCAAAGAGATCTTTATGTTTACTGATGTACAAATGCAATATTTGTTTATTAAATTAAAAAGTTATATGAGGGTGGATTACAACCCAGAACTCCTTGTAGGCTATTGGAGGTGACAACTTTACCATGAGACCAGTCAACCTGGCTATAATGTTACTGGTCCATGTATTTATCCAAAATCCCAGCACTAACAGTGTTAGATGTACAGATCAAGTTGTGCAATTAATTTTGTGAAATATTTATCTTTTTAAATTTTGGTCATCAAAATGTAATCAAAACTGGCATTATTTTCCCATTACCTATTTAATATTTATGAGATTTTTCCACTTTGTGACACAGTGCCAGATGGGCTGGTTTGATTATTTCAGTAAGTGCTGATCTCCTGGGATTTTCACACACAACAGTCTTTAGAAATGACACCTAATGGTGCCAAAAACGGATATGCCTTGTTGATGCGGGAGGTCAACAGAAAATGGCCAAACTCTGACAAACTGACAGTCTACGGTAACTCAGACCGCTCTGTACAATTGTGGTGAGAAGAATAGCATCTCCGAATCAACCAGCACTAACCAGCCTAGACCAGCATGGGAATTGCATGCTGGTTTAGCTGGTCTTTGTAGCAGGGTTACAGAAACGCTCCCAATCATGTTTGTTTGCATCTGTCATGTGGCTCCCAGAATGCATGTTTCTGCAAGTTTGTTGTAACTGGATCGACTTGACACTCGGGTACTTGGTAATTCTTCAGTTGTTTTATGCGTTATGCCCAGCTTTTATCTGTAGCCATACAAAGACATTAAGTGTGATGTCATTTTAGAATCTATTCAGATTTTAAAAGTAGTGTAGTGTAATCTAGCCTTTAGGAGTACATTATTGTAATTTGGACATGTTGTGCATTTCATGTCACAACCATTCAAAGAAGTAATTCCTTGTGCTTGCACAGAGATTGCAACTACAGTTCCATCAATGACCACTGGGAGGGGCAGTTTGGAAATTCATTAAGCATATAATGATTTTAGCAGACAAAACATTCAACCTTATGTAATTTTTTTGTATACTCAGTCACATAATAGCAGTTTTTTGTATACTCAGTCACATAATAGCAGTTTTTTGTATAATAAGTCACATAATAGCAGTTCCATAACTGAGGCAAGCGATAAATGGAGCAAACTTGAACAATCTATCGCAAGGTCCTTGTTAGAGCCACAAATATATTGTCTATACAAAATTGCAGGTAAAAGATCTGAATCTCCTAAATCTGAGTGTAAACTAGCAAAAGCTTGAGTGCAATCTGTTATCTGGTGTATTGAGAATGCTATTAAGGTATTATCAGAAACAGACTTCTAATTGTTACCAAGCTCAGCCTCTTTATTTTCAGATCAAACAAAAGTGGCATTGTTCTTGCTGTGATTGTTCTTCTTGTTTGAAGTTTTAAGAGAAGGTTTAATTGCCCTTTTCACTGTTGGATCGATAGGCTTTTTCACAGGTTGTTGCTCAGCTTGGTCTGAGGTCTGGTAAACTCCTCTTCTCATTCTTCCTTTGCGGGTTTTCAGATCCCCAACTACTTTCTCCAAGCCTGGTCCCAGTTCTCCATCCCGACCACCAGGGTCGTCACACTGGATCCCATCCACATCAAGAGCACCTCGCACGTGGAGAGAAGACCGCTTTCCTCCTCCTCTGACCCTGGGTGGGGGAGGTGGAAGAGGAGGAGGCAGGATGGAGGGCGCCCTCCTGTGGGAATTTTTGGAAACACTGGTCCTCCCTCTCTGACGTCTTTCATTTTTCTCTGGGGAATAAATGATTGTTCAAGACTGTTAGTTCATAGAGCATAGGTTTTTTTTGTAGATGTGTTGATGTTTAATGCTGAAAAATATATATATAAAAAAAGGTGTACAATGAATATGTATTTACTGTTCTATTTGGAAGTTATTTATCAGAGATTCTACAAATCTTTAGCAGATGGTGTTTACCCTAGGGATGAATCATAAAGTTAAGTTGTATAAAGTACATGTCTATAGACATTCCTAAAGTCTCTCACAAAGATTGAACATTTCAGAATCAAAAATAAAATTCTGAAATATTTCTGAAGAAACAGCACAAAGTGTACAAAGTAAATATGTAGAATATTTTGCCTCAAGAGTACAGACGGTTTAAACCTTTGTGGAATTGTTCTTCTATGATTTATTTTTTATTTAAAATATTTATATATCATCGAGCAGAGGTTTTTGCTTAGGGGGCCAAAAGGTGGTGCTTGGGGTTTTCAGGAAATATAAAAGAAAACCGATTTTACAAAATGTATTTGTAGTGCAAAGTTAACTTATTAATTTTGTTAATTTTTCATTCTTTCTAAAGACTGGTTGAAAATTATAAGATTAATCATGACTATTTTAATCTATGAAAGAAACAATGTCATCAAAAGCATCAGCATCAAAACATTTGAGAAACCCTTTTTATAGAAAACGATTAAAAGCTGCTGGAACCCTATTGTAATTGTACAGATTTGTTTTCTCCGCTAAAAGTGTTTGGCCATCATAGACTGTAAATCGTGGAGACACCAAACTTGGCAGGATGATCCCAAATCCCCCCCACTACTCAGGCTCAAAAACACACCCCTCTCAGCCTAGGTGGCGCTATAATAAACACTTTTATGTTTTGACTCATTAAGGGGAGGCTGTGGCTAAGGTGGTAGAGCGGGTCGGCTGCCAATTGCAGGATTGTTGGTTCGATTCCCAGCCCACACAACTCCAAATGCCGAAGTGTCCTTGGGCAAAACACTGAACCCCAAATTGCTCCCATTGGCAGGCTAGCGCCTTGCATGAGTGTGAATGTGAATGTGTGTGTGTGAGAATGGGACACAGTGTAAAGCTCTTTGGTACCCTCTAAGGTTAAAAAAAGAAAAGCGCTATATAAGTGCAGACCATTTACCATATCTCTGCAACCATAAGGGCTACAATAAAATCATCTGATTCCTTGAGTCAAGCCCTACAAAATATCTCTGTATCTCCGATTTCATTTCAGTCCATAATTATTTCTTCCATTTAGAATTTTTGGGAAAAAATCTACTTTTTCGAACTCCTAGACCGTTTGTCAGATCAGCATGCAATTTGGTATACATCATCTTATAACTCATATTGGGAATGGATGAGGTTTATGGAAATTACTATACACAAGCAGGGTGTCAACTCGAAGCCACATATAAAATAGTTACAATCGGCCACACGGTGGCAGTATAATTAGCTAATTTGCATTTTTGCTCATAACTCTGGAACCATATAGGCTACAATAAATATGTGTATCTTATCTGAATCCAACAGTGCCCCACAGTGATATTGTCACTTGAATTTCCATTTCCGCAAAAAACTTTTTTACAATTTCGATTTATTCGAAAAACCTACTTTTTCGAACTTGTCCTAGACCGTTTGCTCGATTCTCACGGAACTTGGTATATATCATCTACAGGCCTTCCTGCCAAAAAGCAATCAAAACAATTTTTAATGCGTCAAATCGTTCCAAAGCTATAAGCAAATATTACTTGGGCATGGCCTATAATGACTAATTAGCCTGTATCTTGTCTGTGCAATTTTCAAACTTAACACAATTTTTACACATAGACAAGAAAACACTCTTAAGTAACATGCCGATGTTCATTCATTTTTTATACTAGGGGGCACTATAACTTCTCTTATAGCATCCCCTTTTCTTTTAGAAGTCTAAAAAGTGTTAGTGTTAGTGCTCAAAGCAGGTAAAATGTCACACCAAAATAGCGGTCCACAGGATCTTTTGTCAAATTTGAATATTTTACGCATCTCGCCATATGTGCATGGCCCCTGACAATAGCCGCTTGTGGCTATATTGTTTAAATTAGATTTATACAGCATTATATAATCAGATTGTATATATCATTTTGTGAAAGTGAGAAACTTTGGTCCCTCCACACAACGTTGCCACAACATGGCAAATAATTCTGCAGTCATCCATTCTTATACTCAAGATAAGCACATCCAAGTAAACACAGCACTTGTGTCATGATTAATATTGGCAGCAATCATGTTTTAGACATTCTTGTCTCTCAGAATTAAGATTCAATCTTAATTGTCTTAACGCCTGCTAAAATTAAATAGCATACACAGTTTCTGTGGAGCACTGTAGCGTTAAGTGCCATGCACAAGAGCACTACTGGGATGATGGTGGTTTGCATCTTTAGCCCTCTTGCATCTCATGTGCAGAACGGTATCTGGAATTAATTATGTACTAAGGGAAGAGTTTTTGAGTTATTTATGATAAGTGTGACAAATAAATAAATAAATAATAAAATATATATGTACACAAAAACACATTTTTACAAGTGCACATGCACAAACAGTGCACTTGGCCTGGATCAAAATGAGATAGGCATATATAGTCTCTGAGTAAGTAATAACACAAAAGCAGAATGTTTTGCCGAGATAAATTGAGGTTCTTATTAAAGTCTAAGAGGCACTGGTCTTATTTTGACTAATTCAAAGTAGCTCAGGTGGACTAGGTTTGGGTCGTGAGGGACACAAACGCAGAAACGTATACTAAAAACACACAAAAACGCATTGCTAACCAGGTTGCTTAGAAGCATGTGTAAAGAGAGCAAGTGAGAAGGACTTGAAAAAGGTGTAGCACAGGGTGAGATGAGAGGCTTTAATGTGTTATTTACACTTAATGTAATGTGCACTTAATTTAAACTGTTAAAGAGATTGTTGAAAATGTAAAAAAATCTGTCATCATTTACTCACCATCATGACATCCCAGATGTGTATGACTTACTTTCTTCTGTTGAACATAAATTAAGATTTTTAGAAGTATATCTCAGCTCTGTTGGTCCATACAATGCAAGCGAATGGTCGGCAGAACTTTGAAGGTTCAAAATGCACATAAAGGCAGCATGAAAGTAATCCACTCCAACTCCAGTAGTTTAATATATCTTCAGAAGCGATATGATAAGTGTTGGTGAGAAACAGACCAATATTTAAGCTATTTTTTACTCTAAATCTCCACTTTCATGGTCACATTATGAAAATGAAAGGGGAGATTTATAGTAAAAAAGGATATAAATATTTATCTGTTTCTTACCCAAAGTGATTGCATCACTTCAGAAGACATATATTAAACTATTGGAGTTGTGTGGATTACTTTTATGCTGCCTTTATGTGATGTTTTGTGCTTCAAAGGTCTGGCCAATTACTTGAATTGAAAAAGAGCTGAGATATTCTTCTAACAATCTTCATTTGTATTCTGCAGAAGAAATTAATGTACATCTGGTTGGCATGAGGGTGAGTAAATTATGAGAGAATTTTCCTTTTTAGGGGAACTTTCCCTTTAATGCAGGCTAAGAAGACTCCTTTAGACCAAACGCAAACTCATTAACATGCTTCAAACAATTCTCTCAAGTTTGTTTTTGTTTTCTACAGTTTCTAAGTAAACATTCAACTATATTGTGACCTTCATAGACTAGTTTACAAGAAATAGCTAAATCTGTTAAGTATTTACAGAAATCATTATTAGAGGATTGTTTTCCATAATCACTAATGTGTTTTAGTGTATGTGTGCGCAGTGTTTGGGTAAAGATAACTATGAGTTGAATTTTAGCCTCTTTGTAGTGAGTGAATAGATTTACAGACACACTGCCCCCTTGTGGCTGTAGATAAAACTCCTTATCAAAACTGAAGAGATTTCTGTTTATGCTACATTAATCATTATCCTCCTTAATGACTCTCTAAAATTATTTACATTAAATCTTCAGGGAAAAAGGAAGTCCTTATATCATGAGCAAAATTAATGACCAACCATCAACTCCACAGGAAGCTAATTATTTCAAGTTTAAACTTTGACGGAGAGGTTGTGGTACTGTTGACATTATCCTCATGCATTTGTATCTGCCATGACAACTATTTACAGCACCATCTTTTTGAAGAGTCTCACTATATGCCCTTCAAGCTGAAGTTGCCCTCCTAGCTTTAATGTCCTAAAATTTTGTCTGGATTGTATTTGTGTGAGAAGCTGGCCTCATAAGACTCAACTCTATATTTCTCACTTACCAAACATTGTGAGGTAATTGCTCATCATGGGTTTGAAAGCACACTGTACTGGTTAGTATTCACATGGAACAATAGCAGTTGGGTTTGCGTCAGCAGTGACTTTGAGGGGTTTCTCTGTCTGACTCTTCATGGGAAAAAAACATAGTCTTCCTGTTATTGAAATTTAGGCAGATGTTTAGAACTTTTAGGGTGCAAAAGTCTTACCACAAACACTTGAGCATGACCTGTGGATTTATTGGGTCTTTCACATGCTGCAGGGTTTTGTGTGTGCTTGTGTGGAGATCCACATCCAGATGGGATACTTTGGCCAAACAAACATCACTACATTTTCCATTCTGGTTACCTAATCTTGTAGATTTTTACCAATTACAAGCACTCTGGTCAGAATATCCTTTTAAGTATAAGTATATATATATATATATATTGTGGTGAGGTGAGACACATCGCTGTTTACACCTGATCACTTAAATGTGTCTCATGTGACCACTTATATATATATATAGGTTAGCAAGGTTACTTTTAAAAAGTATTCCTCTACAGATTACAAATAATATGCAGTAAAATGTAATTTGTAACATATTCTGTTAGATTACTCAAGGTCAGTAATGAAATCTAAATACTTTGGATTACTTCTTCAGCACTGTCAGGCTTTTTCACTTGTTTTGACTAAATAAATAGAGTAAGAAAATTCACTTCACTGTAAAAATACATTCTCTGAAAAAAACTTAAATATAACGTGCAGTTTCAAAGTCATCTTGAGCTACTCAAGTAATCTTGAAATACTTAAGCAAAGTTTATCTTGTTTAAGGGATTTTATATTTATTTTTATTTTTTTGCAGAAACGACTCTAAGCTCTAACATGAATTTTCTTCAAAGAATTTATAATAAAATATAATCATGCCTGGTAACAGATGCATGCCAAGGCAAGAAATAGCATTTTAGCTTAGCATAAAGCTAAATGTTACACAAGGTTAACTATTTTTGCTGATCCAATCTTCAAAACCCAACAGAGTGCACACAATGACACCCTTTTCTGGTCGTATGTGGATTCTGTACATAAAATGAGACAGAGAGTATATTATTTGTAGATTTCTTTATGATGTTAAAGGCAACATTGGTTAGCATTTCTTGTAAAAAATACCCTAAACACACACCCGTTTCCACCTGTATTGCGATGTGTCCGATCACATGTGGTGAGGTGAGACACATCGCTGTTTACACCTGATCACTTAAATGTGTCTCATGTGACCACTTGTGTTCGGATTTGGAGGGAAGGGTCTCAGTTTCATGACGACATACATCAGTCACTATGTCAATGTTTTACTGCTCGATGATAAAGTGCAACAGAAAAGTCAGAAAAGACAAAGAAAGCGCAAAAAAATGGCGTTCTTTTCTACCAGATGCGGTTGAAATTGAATCTAAGCACAAACACAAAATGTCAAGAAGAATTATCCATTATTTTACTAGATTACCTGTATTAAAGGAGCATCAGGTGTTTGTGCTTGTCATCTGTGTTGATATCAGACACACAAAAGATCATCCATGGGGCTCTCTGATTGTGTACGTATCCGCTTTTTAAATTTTTCCGATGGGATGGTTATTTTCTTTTAAAGCTGCTTGTAAAAGGCAAAGTGTAAACTTTTTTTAGCGCAGTGGCTGATTGACAGGGGAGGGGTGGTGCTTTGCTGCTACCGGGATACATGTGTTTTTTGTGATATGGTCACAAAACGTTGTCTGACCATATGTGATCGGATCACCTAAAACGCATCTTAATTCCAGGGAGGGCTGGACTGGTAATCTGGCATACCGGGCATTTTCCCGGTGGGCAGACACAATTTGGGGCCAATCAGGGGCAGACTGGCCATCGGGAGAACCGAGCGGGGCTGTGGGTCAGCCAGAAAAGGGCCGAATGGGCTGTGGTAAGCTAAAATGAGTTGCCGCGTTATGCAGAACGGACCACAAAATGCCCTCAATTATTGAGGCTTAATTCCATATTCTGATAATAAACTGAGGGCGCTATTTCACTACTGTTTTCTTTGACAACTGTGGGAACATGCTTTGAGTCAGTTTCAATGGTGCAGTGTTTTGGAAAGAGGGGGCGTGGCTAAATCAACAGCTCAGTCTCACGGAAAATCACAAACAGCACCTTTAAATTGTAACTGTAGTGGAATGGTTACTAATATTAAGAAGTATAAATATGTAATCCCAACCATATACACATATATATATATATATATATATATATATATATATGCCTAAAATTATCTATGCTTTTTTTTGTGGAATATACTGACATCAACACCAGACTACTAAATTGCACTTCGTTCCCAAAAGTCACAACGCAGTAATTATAGCAACACTGAAACTGAGAATGTTTTTGCTTGTTGAGACCAGTTTTGAGATAATTATAAAGTATGGTTTGATCTGATTTTCTTTTTAAAATAATTTTGATGAAAGTCCAACATTTAAAAACACCTCCTGGTGGTCAGACTGGCAACCGCAATGATTTTTGAGTTTAGCACATGAAAACTCTTCCAAACATGTTCCAAAATATTAGACATTTCCAAGCTGCACTAATTCTGTGTGGAATTTTGCATCGGTCACATAACCAAACACTAACAACTTTTTGATATCCTTATAAAAAACCTTTTTTTTTTTTAATGGAGCATGCAGTATTGCGGCTTTATCAGGTGTCTGGGAGGACATGTTCTTACGATGAATGTCTTACTCATAAATGGCTGAACACCTTATTGAAACGTTCTCTATATTGCATTCATCATGCAATTCCATTCTAATTTAATGGACTAAGTAGTTCCTTTAATATTCAGGCTGTCTGGCCAAAAATGAGTCATCAGGACCAAAGAAAAAATCTGCAGGGCAATTTATAATTCCTTGTCTTAATAGATTTGAAAAAAGAAAACTAAATAGTTGCCATTAAAGCGTTCTGTCACAAAGAATATTTCTTTTTCCTCCCTTTATAGTTTCTGTCAAGGCATTACCACACTCCTTTCAAGTCCTGAGTTGAAAGTTTGCCTAACAAACAAAGCTCAAATACCTCCATTACTTCAGACTTCCCATAGTCTAATAGCACAGAACAAACAGGCTTTGTTAACAGTAATTAACTAATGTGGTAGGACAGGGGAAGAGAAGTTTGGGGTAGAAAACTGTGGTAAAAAATAAAAGTGAAAATATAGAAATATAAAATGTACAGATTGCCAAAAGCAGGAATTGTGCAGTAACTTGGATTCATGGTCAAATTACCACACAGCATGATGATTTGTGTATGGAGGGATTCCCTTCTTTTGGAGCGTGAATGGGTACCAAGGGAGACAATGCAGAATTAGGACACTTCCTCTGGTGGAGGATGAGAGAGCGAGCAGTGAAGGGAAACAGAGGATGGTTTTGTCTGAGGCCAGAACCAGCATCCAAACAACACAAAGCCAGCCTAACCAGCCATTTGCTTTAACTAAGCCTCTGTGCATAGCTAATGCGCTGAGAACAGCCTACCTCCAATCGCACAAAACATGCGGTGGGGGTGAGGGGTATGAGGCGGCACACAGAGTTATTAAAGAACGCTACTGAGCGCAGACCATTTAATCATGTGATCAGCTTCGGAATGTATCCTGTATGTCTACATTGTGTGCAGAGCCTCTGATCGGTGTGTTCTTCTAACAGGAAAAGGAAGCGATAAACTATCTTTTCTTAGGAAAATTATTTGGGCTTCTAGGAAAATCAACTGAAGGGGGCAAATATTGTCTGTTAATCAATTTCAGACGATGCCTATATTTCCCAAAATTAGTATTACTTACTGAGGACCAATTTTATATGACACCATAACATCTCAGAAAGTATTATGCACTATCCACTGTGTCGATATTCCCCAACGTGTGTGTGTACTGTATGTGTGACACTGTGATGACCTGAAGACCAGAAACATACTCTATACAAGTACGCAAATGCTGACACGAATGCTTGCATTACAAGTGCACTGTCCCCTTAGATATACTTTGCGCTGTGTTGTTTTACAGTAGTGGAGACAACCCTCCATACTCAAGGAGGCAATAGAGTTACCTTCAAAAGTCAGGGCTATTTAAGGTGCACTCAGTAAAATTTGTGTTTATGTTGCTCTAAGACGAGTTAAGCATCACGCAAAATAAGAAATTCTCAGTTACAGCGAATTAAATTGTTCAATTGCAGGGGATTATCGATATAAAACAAGAAAGGTTTTGCTGGTCATATGATCTCAAAATGGCAGCACTCATGAATGTGAGCCCAGCACCATATGTAGAATAAATCCACTTAGAAAACTGAAAGGACTACAGTCTTCATCTCATGCGAGTCTGTTTAATGTTTAGCAGTTAGCAAAACAATTACAGAGTGCACACTAAAACCGCATGTTTTGCTACACCTTTATACTCTCTTTAAACTGTTGCTCTGCCATGCCAGTAGTTGACCTGAAAGTGAAAACGAATCATAAAATCAGAGAGTTTATCCTAATACCTGTTATAGCTCGCCCACTTTTTCAGCGGTCTTTTGTTCCATATGGATTTATTGGAGGTGGAATATGTCATTACAAAATTGTATTTGGTGCAAAAAAGACAAAGGTACAAGACTGTGTACTTAATGTCTTTCATGAGGGCCTGAAGTATAGTTCCATGAAGTATCGACTGAATCATTCACAGTACATCATGCGAGTAAGCGGTCGCTGCTGGGCTCTTTTGCTACAGTTTGTCTGCCTTGACTCTGATTGGTGGATCTTTCTCTACAGGATCATGTGTAGAGTAGGTATTTACCAGGAATTGCACTATTAAACAAAATGTAGAAAGATGAAATAAAACAAATTGATGGCTTCAACTGAAGCATATACCATCGATTAACAACCTCAGAGCTCATGGTAGGTCTATTGTAAAAGGTTATCATTAAAAATGAATTTGCCTACGGAATAAATGGGATTGTGCTGAAATTGAGCTTGTGAGGAAAGAAGCATCTGTGCTTACGTATTTTTGTAGAGTATGTTTCAAGGGATAGTAATGATAAAAGATATCTGAAAGGGGACACAAGCAATGAAAGGGAGGTAGAGAGATCTCACCCCAAACATTTATTTATCTATTTACAGGTTTGCAGAAACAGAGATCTGAGCAGAGATAATGGTTATCTACAAAAGACTGCTACAGGAAGCTGAAAATTATTTCAGTGTCAGGAGGAACAGAATGGAGGGCAATTCAACAATGTTGGCAACTCAACATAACAATAAATCACACAGCTGTAATACAAACTATGTAAACATTTAGTACTTTGTCATTTAAAGGAAGATATACTGAACAAGGACGAAATAATCCTTTTTTAGGATTATATTACACGATTACAAACGTAACATATGATACCATAGTTTAAAACACGTGGAAGTGACGTCATGGTGATAAGCAGGAAGTGATCTGCATAGCTACAAACAAAAAAAACATTGTTGAATTGCATTTATGCAAGAATATGATGGACTAAAGAAAACTAAAATAAGTTCTGAGGTCTGAATTTAAGATTTAAATATAGAAATATGAGGTCATGAGGAGTTACTAATGACTCTGTGTCGATATTAGGAATATCTACTCAGGTTTGATGGACAGATTCATGAAAAGGCACGCTACTGGTCACCACAGCGAGGTAAGACAAGGCCTCTGTCATAATAAATCTGATTGTGCTTGTTTTTGCTTTTATTCATGTGTGTATTCACATCATTAAACTGTATTAACAGATAAATATATCCATGCCTAAAGGGTGTTGGGTGTTTATTACCTCAAACACTTTGTCTGCTTCTGTATGTAGTTATATTAATTGATGAAGCAGAATCATCACATGTTTAGTTCAGTCAGTTGTGGTGTCAGTTGGGACTGTCATGTGATCAGCCAGAGGGCAGAGATACGCAGAAGAAGAGCAGGGTTGCTTCAGTTCACTACTGACCTCGAATCAGTCCGACTGGCTACAATACATCTATTGTTTTTCTCAGAGGAAAAAAAAAAGAGGTGGAAGTTTATGATTGTCAAGACTGTGTGTGAAAAGTTGTTTAAAAATACTTTCAGGGGAGAAAAGAAAATGTAGAATGAATTGTATGTAGAAGTCTCTTTTTCGATTGTTCATTAAAGTGCTTAAATGGGGTATAATGTACATGGGAAGGTGGTGGTTTTGCCAGGGTTTGGCACAGGGCTTACAACGAAGAGCACAGCAAATCCACAGCACTCAGAAATCACACATATCTTCAGGAGGGACCAGAGAGAGAGGTGAGGATATCACATGCGAGCTTAGATGCTTCACACAGGAGAGGTACCTGATCGAGCCCAGCTGTCCTGGTAAGTGCCTTCTCTCAGGAGGTTATGTCGGTTTGGGGAGGGAGGGAGGGGCATGGGGGACTGGGCAAGGAGAGAGCTGTTAGGGCTTGTGATGTCACCTTCGGCAACAAATGTCAGGTCCGTGCTACTCTCTTCATCCTCTAGCACCTGGGCCCCTCCAAAGCTCCTCCGGTCTGTGATCCCGGACGAGCCCCCTTTTTGCGTTTGTGGGATTGGGGACAGTGCGGAACTGAACGGT
This sequence comes from Xyrauchen texanus, assembly GCF_025860055.1. Taxonomy (NCBI): domain Eukaryota; kingdom Metazoa; phylum Chordata; class Actinopteri; order Cypriniformes; family Catostomidae; genus Xyrauchen; species Xyrauchen texanus. The sequence goes on along the minus strand of NC_068280.1, from coordinate 12,982,469 downwards.
GGTTGATTTGGTGGCATTAGGGCTCGTCTGGGTTCTTTCCCTTCCACTGCTGAATCCAAGCTCTGCGATTGGTGGATGGTGCTGAGTTTGGATCCATTCTCCTTGAATCTGGGCCGAGTCTTGTGGGAGATGGGGGTGGAGCTGAAATTGTCGTTGTTGACGTCTGCTTCTGTGTCTAGGCGCAGGAAGTCGGGCAGGACAAGGTTGGATTTGTTCAGCAAACCCCGCTGGTCGTCAGCTCTGTTGCTCTGTGCTTTGGATATGAGCTCGAAGAATTCTGAATCACAACACACAATTCAAAACAATTTGATTTGTGTGGAAAATAGCACACATGACAAATTACAGCATGCGTGAGATAGAAAGCATTCTTGCAAGACAGATTAACTGTGACTGCCATTTCAAAGTGTGCTTGTGTTAGCAAAAGCTACATCAGCCAGTGTTTTTGCAGAGACTGGTTAGCATAAGATGTAGCCAAGAACAACTTTAGCGCTTCAACTTAAAATAAAATTCTTTGTTCAAGAAAACGATAGGGGAATAGATTTTTACCTTCAGCTTCATCTATATTAAGCTTTTTCTGTTTTCGTTTTTCCACCTGGGCCCTGGTTTTCACAGCCGAAGCTTTTCCTGCTGTTTTGTCCTCCCCCTGGGTAGCGACAATGAGAATGGGGCACATTAAGGGTGCGTGGATGAGAGGAGCCTCATCTACAGGCTTTCTCTGGGGCTACAACTACAGGGGACTCTCAGGGGCAGTGGAGGGGCCGCTATCACTAAAGCTTTTTACACACTACTCGTGCAATTAAACTACAATCAAACCCAGCAGAAAATCCACCACCAGCTTAGCATGCCACCACAACACCACGTCCCATAAACGTGAACATCCATACTCCGTTTTTTTTTTTGTCTTTCCACCATTTCTCTCAACATATCACACAGCTATCAGTAACTATAGAGAAGAGAGAGACTGTACAAGGGAGGACCCCTTGAGCCAAGCAACTCTTGGCGAACAGAGGCTGCTACCCACAACAGTGTGGTGTGTTGAAGGAAAGGAAGTGGTAAGAGGTGGGTTGTTGTGATTCGAGAAGGGTTAGATCATACACAGGCCCAGAAATGCACAGATATAAAAACAGCCTTCAGACAAGAGGACGAAATAAGGGGGCCAGCCATGCACAGACCCCCCACACACAGACCAAAAACACACAACAAAAAAAAGAGAGAAGAGGGGGATAGAAAAGTATGACCATGAAGATCGAGGTCTTACTGTGGCAGACTGGCTTCGCGTAGACAGAGGTGGACCATGAGTTTTAGATGTCACCAGCTTTTGTTTGTCTGTTTAGGGGAGAAGAAAGAAAGTTTTGAACACACAAAATTAAACATTAGGGGAAACGCACTATACAAAGGCTGTTTAATTCCATTCCTGGATGGATATGTTCTGCAAAGCTTAGTTCCAACCCTGCTCTTAGACACTTATAATTTTCAAGTAATCCAGAAGACCATAATTAGTTGGTCCAGTCCAAAAGTGTTTGATTAGATTTGGAGCTAAACTCTGCAGGATGTGGCCCTCCAGAAACAGAATTCAACAGCATGTACTTTACATCAATTAAATTAAATGAGTATTTCAGGGGCCACAAAATAAAGACTTCCGGAACATCTTAATTAAGTATAAGATATAAAGAACATTCTAAATCAAGATGATTCTAATAGCTTAATCTAAGGAAGAAAATTGTTTGTCTTCTGTGCTATTGCTCTACAGGGGGAGAAACTGTAGTATCAGATCCGATGGTGTGAATGATGTCTGTTTTGTATGTGTGTGCACATCTTGCCTTTTCCTGGAATGTTGTCGGCTATTTCCAGAACCACTCTCAATCCGTCTAGATTAGATATTGGAAGCCCAAGATCCAGTGGCTCTTTCTCTCCACTCTGCCCACACAAAAACACCAACAAATGTAACATCTATTCACAAAACACTGATGACATATGACAATATAAAATATAATATTTTACATTTTATGGTACAGATTGATTTATCTCTCAATCTAATCCACAACAACCCTTCACCATATAGATATTTATGCTACAAAACCAGCTAAACGGGCAAGAAAATGGAAACATTCTTCATGTGCTATGTAACCCAATACTCCAAAAGATATTAACCCAAAAACCACACCGTCATCATGTTGTTGGTGGGACATGGCAAATAATGATATGATCAAACAGCTGATGTTTCAAAGATACATGCTCAAAGATAGGACATGATAAAATCATAAAACAATACTTCAAAGTGTTTTACTCACTATCCTGGCCACCAGGTCTCCTAAGTTCAGACCATATTTAGCCACCACTGGCCTCAGCACTTCTGTAACCGGCTTAGTGGGTTTTGCTTTCAGCCCGACAGAACGATTTATGGGCACCAGATCCAGTCTATTAAAGAGAGGAAGAGAGGTTGAGGTACATAAACTTGAATAAATAATAAATAAATAAAATATATACACACACACACACACACACATACACACATATACATATTTCAATAAAAACATTGACAGCCCTAATATACATATATATATATATATATTAGGGCTGTCAATGTTTTTTACGCAATTAATCGCAATGCCCCCAGACCGTGTAATAAGGAAGATTCCTGAGAAATGCAAGCTTGTAGTACCACCTGTTTACTCCAGAAGGCAGTAAGTGAAAATTCAGCTGTATGGCAAAGCGCAGTTTATACAGTGAACAAAAACATGCGTTACGTTCTTGCGTTCAAAACACTTGGAGCGCAAATTTTAACTAAGGAATCTCAAGATGTGTTCTAAGTATTAAACTATATTTTGCTTGACACAGTGACCTCAAAATTTTATGTTTATGACGCAACGCACCAGAGACGCTACACAAGCATCTGTCTGACGCAGGTGTACACTGACGAACAATGATCAATAATATGGTAGTAAACAATACATTGTATTATAAAACCACCTGTATTGTCTTATCAATGATGAACTCTTCTGCCACAAGAATGTAATGCATTTAAATGATCTGAATAATAATATTGTATTATATTTATATGCGATTAATTGCGCTTGATGAATCGGGACACCACGTAATTAATTTGATGAAAAATGTTAATCGATTGATTAAGTACCTGATAGAAGTAAGAAGTTTTAAATGCTACAAGTTAAATCAGGCATTACAACATTATAATATACGTAAATACGGTGGATAACAATTCATTGTGTATCATTCAAAGCGTATCTTTGCCGTACTTTATCGCTATATCTTTGTTAGTGCTAAACAATGGTAAAAATTATTTTAAAAAAAAACGAAATGGACACAATTAAATATCCAACAGCAGTCTGTAAATATCCAATACCTACTGATACAGATTATATATATATATATATATATATATATATATATATATATATATATATATATATATATATATATATATATATATATATATATATACATACATATGCCTAAAACTTTTGCACATCACTGTGTGTGTGTGTATATATATATACACACACATACGTATATATATATATATTAGGGCTGTCGATTTAATGCGTTAATAACGTGCGATTAATTTGACAAAAATTAACGCACTTTAATCGCAATGCTTAACTGAGAAATGCAAGCTTGTAGTACCACCTGTATACTCCAGAGGGCAGTAAGTGAAATTTCAGCTGTGTGAGCAACACACAGTTTATACAGTGAAGAAAACAATTTCTTGCATTCAAAACACTGCACAAATGTGATCTTTAAGGGATCTTAAGATGTGTTTAAATATTGAGTATTAAACTATATTTAACTCGACACAGTGACCTAAACATTTTATTTTTATGACGCAACACACCCGAGACGCTACACAAGCATGTCTGATGCAGGTCGTATGGTCTTTACATCACAAATATTTAATTACCAACAAGGTTAAGGAGGTGTCCTTTAAACTGTTACACCGCTTTTACCCAGTCGATCTTTATTTAAGAAACATGCTCCCTGAAATAGATCCACTTTGCTTCTTCTGTAATGCTGTAGATGAAAAGTTTGTTTGTTTGTACGTACCTCTATTTTAACTAGTTTTTCTTTGCTTTATAAAGACGTTTTATTTGGTTTTCACAGATTTGATAACTTAAATTAATATTTTCTGATTAATCTGTTTATTTTTCTTGCAAAGTTTTTAATACATAAGTGTAAATTTATGTCTATAAAGCCCCTATTTGCACTTTTTTGTAAAGACTAATAAAATAATAAAATATTATTTAAATACTCTTTGTACCTCCAACAACTCCAAAGCATTGAAAATCATTGCACTATGTAATGAATATAATGTCTTGGCATTATTGTAAAAAATATATCTGTAGTATTGTGTACTATGTATAACCTAGGCTTATTTCTAAAAAAAAAAAAAGTCTAACGTAGGTGTAAATTGACGAGTCCCTAAACAAACCCTCACAATAAATCTCCAATTGATTGACAAATTCACTTGTGTAATGGATTGCTGTGAACTGTATGCCAATGATTGACTTATGATCAATAATATGGTAGTAAACAATACATTGTATTCTAAAGCCACTTTTTGAATGGTCTTATTAATGATTAACTCTTCTGCCACAAGAATGTAATGCATTTTACTTATCTGAATATTTTGTATTATATATATATATATATATATATATATATATATATATATATATATATATATATATATATATATATATATATATATATATATATATATTATCTTTAAATATAATTTGAATTATATTTAAAGATAATTAAAGTATATAGTAATAGTATAGTAATAAAGTATAATTATTTTATCATTATATATTGAATTATTGTTATATGAGGGGCTTTCTCAGCAAATATTTGTATATGCGATTAATTAATCGGAACACCGTGTAATTAATTCGATTAAAAATGTATCGATTGACAGCCCTAATATATATATATATATATAAGATAACCAATATGGTATGTATAATGTGCAACCGTAAATATACGTAGTTTAGTTAGGCTGTAAAACTATGTATAACTATGGACAAATAAGTAGGCAGATAGAAAACACTTACAGATAAGCCAAAAGTAAAACAGATAAACAGTGTGTACCGGAATAGTGTACGTTTCTCCAGCCGCAGGTCTCTGGAACACAGTGTCATGCAGTCCTGGTCCAACACTAAAGGCTTTACACAAGGACAATACATGCTATTATAATCCATTACAGCAGTGCAGTATCAAATGATGCAGACACACACACATGTGTGCTGCTCTCACAAAATAATATCACCTTGTAACCTTTTATGATGGACAAACCAAAAGTAAAAAGCAAAAATGAAGGTACCTCAATTAATGATGTTTTACCACATAACATGATCAAAGGTAGCAACCTGCACCAGTGACATGAAATGCGCTCAGATAGATATCTTACCTTCTCTCCGCCAACTAGGAACAGATCAACAGCAGCCAGGTTAATGCCAATTTTCTCACACAAGCCCAACAACACCTCTCTGATGGAGTTGCCAGGCCTGATAGGTACTGAGCAGCATGAGCCATCCGGAAGGTTAATGTTACAGTGACGCACCGCACGCTCAGACAACGACACAGAGTTACGCGACACTTCGGCCTATCAGATAGAGGACCACAAAGGAATATACAATAGAGATGGATGGATGGATGGATGTCTAACTATATGTTTTCAACATGACATCAGCTCGAGTGGTTCAGAGTCAGGCACAATATACACACCTCGTTTTTTCCAGAACCAGAGGTGCCAAGTTCCAAACTTGCACCAGATGACAAAGAACCCTGTGATTCTCTCCGTCCGTTACTCCCTGTAAAATCTGTGGTGAAGAAAAAAAAAACATATCCATAACTGCCAAACTGGAAACTACAAAATAAACATTCAAGGACACAGCATAGAATCATAAAATGTAAATGAAATTATTTTGGAAACACTGTCAGAATATCCCCTAACCCTCGAATAAGAAACTTTTAAGTGCATCCTAAGTGAACATTAAAGCGTTTACAGAAGCCATATATACATAAAACGAAGACAAAAAGTGGAACAATTTATTGTAATGGAATCATCATTGATTTCTTCCACTCACTGTAATCTGCAAGATCCTTCTTCTTGGATCCTTTTCCAAAACTTCTATTTCTGGACCAGGAGAAGAAAATGTTTTTCTTTTTATCGCCCTGTTCTTCTCTGCTGTCATCTGTGCTGTTCAGTGACCTTCCCGACTTGCTCTTCTTGTCGTCCTGCAACTTTAAACATCGTAAATTATTTTCCACTCTAAAAAACAAAGTGTTGCTTATAATTCAATGATCTATATGCCAGACACTAAAAACGTCTCCCTACAAACAGGCTGTCAGTGAAAAACTCAAATGTGACATAAGCCAGTGATATGCAGAGCTAAGAGTAAGGTGTAAAAACTCAGAGCTGGCCAGCAATTGACTGTGTCAAATTAGATCTGACTGGAGGGCATAATGGGACGTTGACTGAGCTGACAGTCTTTGAAAGATTCTGTGAAAACTATACTAACACTCGACTGTGTAAACAGGCACATAGTACTAACATTGACTTGAATCTCACACCTCTATGACAACATGAAATTTGCATTTAAATTCTTAAGAGTAGGAAGACAATCCCACATAATTAATTGTGGAAATACCTTTGAAGGATAATCTAAACTGAGATGTTTAACCGGATAACCTTAAATTAATTATAAACTTTTGGTACCAATTTCCATTAATATCAATAAACATTATTTGATTATATAATCCTTACACAACACCAAAATTTCAGTAGTCAATAACAGTATCAGCAAAAATGTCATGATTCTTGATATCAATTTCGAGACCCCCCAAAAAAGGTAACATACTCCTGAACAAACTCCTTAAGCCTTATTTAACAAAGTTAAAAAATACATGAATACTATTACATGTTTCCCTGAAAAATCTCTCAATTAAGTGAACATTGATTTAAGTTTTTATTTATTTTTATTCTTATTTTTGTCAAATAAAATAACAATAGAGCATCACATTATAAATGAAAACATAGATAAAAAACTTCTATTCAGAACAACAGCACTCTCGCTTGTGAGATATTGCTTAAATATAATAATAATAATTATTATTATTATAGTAAATACTGCATTGTACTATAAAGTATATTTTTGATGCCATGTCTTAATTTTTCCTGTCAAGCTTTTATTTTGAATCAAACTTTAATAGTGACGTGAAGGCTTTGCCATTGCGTGTTCTAGACGTTAGGTTCGCACCTCCAGTTAAGACGTTGGTTATATGGCCAAGTGTGACTATTAAAGCACAAAGGCTGTGATTTAATTATATAAATACTGTTTATAGTCTGCAGGCACTGCGCACTTAAATGCTCACGCTCTTTTATCATCTAATACAACAAGCACAGCACGTGATGCTCATAAAATGTGGTGTTTTGATCAGTCTGCGTTTTCAGCTTATAAACTGCTTCACATATTTACATGTGTGCTGAAGGGCTCAGCACTTTCAGAATAAATTTGTATAATTAAATCAGCGGTTTAATAATCACACTAGGACATATCACTATTTTAATTTGATTAATTGTCCATTATAGTGTAAAAGGAGTAACATGCTCTAATCGTGTACCATTCATACAACGTACAGGTACAGAATTGAGTCAGTGCACTGTACTACCAGTACTGCAGAAACACTAGTATACTTGCATCTTATTTATTTTAGTATCGACTTGGTACCAAAGATACTTTTGACATTACAATTTCATAAATATTCAAAAATTACTGATCTGTAACTGAAAAAAGTATTAAATATTAAATGTTTCAAATATGTTAAGGACTTAATGATCAAAGACAGAAAAGTGTTGGCTAACTTTCTCCAGAGAGATATTTAGACTAAGAGGTGTCTTCATTTTATGTGTCTTATAGAATATTTATTTTGTGAATATGTTTCAAAGCAGGCCAGCTTTCAAGAGACCATCATCATGATTATGGCCAACGAGCAAGCCATCACTTGTATGTATGTTACCTTTTTGGGTGTAGAGAGGTTGGAGCGGTCAGAGCTTGTGCTGTGTTTGGACGTGGGGCTGCTGGGAACCTGGTAGGGGTCTGGAAGAGGACGCCCCTCCACCTCCGCAAGCATACATTCCTGATACAGGTAGGACTTTAGGAAGCGAGTGTAACTGTCAAACTTCATCAGGTTGAAGATCTATTGAGGGAGGAAGGAGAGAAAGTGGAACTACAGTATAAAATTCCCGATTAAAGAAAAGACCAGGCTGGTTTATGCTGATTGGTGCTAGTCAAGATGTTGAATCAGCATAGTCATAGTGCAAACTAAAAATGTTAAAAGCTGGTGGTCAACCAGCATAGTTTTTCTGGGGTTGCTGATTAAGCTGCTTATGCAACCTGGTGGGGACACAAACACATAAACATCACATGCTGGGACATGCATCCTAAACACAACATGTGCTAATGGTGACCAGGTTGGTGAACATATAAACCCAGAAGAATGTGGGATCTGAAGCAGAATATGGGCAATACCATGAAAAATATTTTTTCTACAGACTTTGTAATGTAGCATAAATGTATTTTAAAAAAGAATCACAATCACTAAAAATAATATTTATCACACACTTAAAGGGTTAATTCACCCAAAAATGTTATATTCTATCATCACTTACTCACCCTCATGCCATCCGGGTTGTGTATGACTTACTTTCTTCTACAGAACACAAACAAAGATTTTTAGAAGAATATTTCAGCTCTGTTGGTCCTTACAATGCAAGTGAATGGTCACCAGACATTTGAAGTTCCAAAAATCCTGTAAAGGCCACATAATAGTAAATAATATGACTCCAGTGGTTTAATCCATGTCTTCAGATGTGAAAAATATCAATATTTAAGTCCTTTTTTCCCATAAATCTCCACTTTCAAAATGTAAAAGAATGTAAAAGTGAAACTAGAGTCATATGGATTACTTTTATGTGGCCTTTATATTATTTTTGGATAACAATTCACTTGCATTGTAAGGACCAACAGAGCTGAAATATTCTTCTAAAAATCTTTGTTTGTGTTCTGTAGAAGAAAGTCATACACATCCTGTTCATGAGTAAGAGTAAATTATAGAATTTTCATTTTTGTGTGAACTCCCTTTAAGAGTTGAATGTAGAATAATGTACACAGCTGGCAGAAAACAAGACGTGTGCTGATTGAAGAAAACTGAAGTAAGTTGACTGGCAAATTAAAACGTTTTAAATGAGAAATTCAAAGAGACTAAAACAAAACATCTCAGCATTGCAAAAAATGCTAAATAACTATAGGAGAAGGGAAAACTATTGAAAAGATGACAACATTTCCTAAAATAAATGTTTCCATCAGGGCTGTGATGTCATTACTAATGGGCAGGGCCCCTTTTTATGTATGTTCGTGTTATGCCATTGATCCGCTAAAGTATCTGACATTGTAAATGTTGACCACCATCATGTTTCTGAAAGTTTGTTAATTATAGAGATTGTGAATAAAATGGTTGCTGCTACTTTGTTTGTTTGTTTGTTTTTGCCTAGAAGACACTTTATAACTGCACATTCCTGCATATTCCCACAACATGCACAAAGGCCGCCTGCAGGTCTCTTTTTGGTTATCATGAGTTTGAAGTGTTCAGGAGGCTACATTTGTGATCTCATGACAGCACAGTGCTGAAATCAGAGGAGTCAACTATTTAACATCAACAGCCCAGAAAAACTTGCATCACTATGGTGAGCAATCCTTATAGATATTTTGTGGAGGTTACACAGACATACAAATGAAATAAAGCAGATTTGATTGCCACAAGAACACTGAGATCACCTGCATGAATCAGGATACAATTGCTCTTTATAATGAATAAGTCTGGGAAATCAATCAAGCACAATGTTATAAAAGACCGGAAAAGGCATGTAGATGGATTTTCCCAAATTTCAAAATCTTTAGGATTAGCATCATGCCTACAGAAGCATTGGGAAATTTTGACACGTTGACACAATATGGTAATGCTTTTTATTCTGAAATGGAGTGTTTTACCCCCAGGGTTTCAGTAAACAATGTTGTATGCTTAATTGTGCGTTCCATTTGTGTTCTGTCTCACCTGTAGCTGCTGCTCTTTAAACATGTCTGGCCTTGGAGCATTGAGGATGTCGTCAGCCAGCTGGGCCTGACTATCAATGTTGACGGGTGTGGTGGCCTTGCTCGACAGGAAGCTGTTGTAGATCTCTCTGGCCCTTTGGGACAGCTAGAGGGGCAAAAGTTTATGACAATGTCACAATCAAACAGCAAATGGAAAACATTGTTTATTTTGTCCTGTCCACACAAAGGATGTGTTTAGTACGTAAAACTGACTGCTGTGGACATGGGCAGAAGAAACGGTTTGATAAATAGTTATCAAAAATTATTTCTGAAGTACCCGAATCTGTACCAACATTAAAGGTGCATTGTGTAACTTCTAACACCAAACGGAATTGCAAAAATAATTAAATAACTGGTTTGAACCCCACAGCCACCACCATTGTGCCCTTGAGCAAGGCACTTAACTCCAGGTTGTTCCGGGGAGATTGTCCCTGTAATAATTGCACTGTAAGTCGCTTTGGATAAAAGCGTCTGCCAAATGCATAAATATTAAATATATAACTTTTTCCAAACAGGCTTCTATTGTTTTATCATGCAGGTAGTCCTGCCCCAAACTCATGCGACTGGTTGAGGCAATGCTACCATGTTCGACCACAGATTGTAATTCCATTTGGTGCTGGCATCATTTATACAATTTTATACCTGTTTCTTGTCCGTTTCCGGCACATGGCTAAAATATTCACAGGCTTGCCAAAACAAAATGTTCTCCTCGCTAAACTCCTTCTTCAGAAACTCCTGCAGGGTAAAAGAAAAAATAAATAAAGATTAATTCATCTTCAAAACCAAACCATACCATAAATTTGTCCTGTACACTTTAAAATACTAAATTAATTGTATGACTTATTACTCACTGACTAAACTTAATTCTCTACACATGCTTTGGTCTACAGATAAGTAGAATACTCTTCAAACACTTCCTGCTGGTTTTGTTTGAAACCTCGAATTTAGAGAGAGCCTCGTTTTACCTTGTTGAGATAGCTGTCACTCTCAGAAGAAAGCATCTGCTAAGCTTTTTTGTAAGGTGGGAATTAGTAAACTGTCATCCTGCATATACAGACTGATGGCTGCACTTTTACGGTTAAAATAATAACCATATGGTTTTTATCATAGTATACCATGTTTTTGGACACTAGTAATACAAAGATATTCTTCGAATTTCCTTGGAGAACAATCTAAATACCATGGCATATTTTCAAGTACCATGATATTACCATCTAATACCCTCACTGTACTATAGCACTGCCACAGTTCTATAATTCAGTCAGGATACTGAGCATTAACAAACTTAAACTGATCCGACATACCGAGAAATATCGGACACCGACGGGATCCTGTAGCAGCCGCTCGAAGCAGACGGCCCATGATGCGACGCGCCGTTCAGTGTGGCGTCTATGGCATTGCACGCTAGGTAGACTGGCATTGCTGTTCAGACTGTTATCACTGCTGCAGCCTTTCAGGTCCACACTGTTCAACTCTACAGAACAAACAAGGAGATAACATTATTATTATTCACACCAAACACAATGTAAGATTTTTCTTCATTCCATTTCAGTGACAATATGACATGACACCACTAATTCACATATAGCATATGACAGACTTACACAATAACCAAAGCCTACTAAAACCACAAAAGTTTGACTCAAACAAATATCCTTTTTCAAATCAGGATATGCCCAACGGGACATGAGTTATGCAATCAACATGACTGTCTGAATAAGGGTCGGGTTGCTCTAAATTAAGGCTATACACTTAAAATAGACTTGTGTTCGATGAACTAAAGGCATAGAGACAACAACAGAAAAGTCAGAGCTTGAAGAACTGAAGATGATAAATTATGCAGAAGTTAACTGAATTTGAAAGTTTGAAACAGTCAAGGAGTAGGTTAAAGTGTCAGAGGTGTTTTTTTTTATTTTACCAATTATATCTCGAAGACAAAACACAGAGAAATTGAGAAACTAGTTCTGTAAAATCCTTTAGTGTGTCTTAAATCTGTTTGCTAGATTTCTGCTAAGAGCCTTTTTGTTTCTGGGTGATTCTGATGTGGCTGGTGTGCTCTTATCAAACAGTATTGATAAAATAAACAAAATAGGTTATTTCATTAACAATCCTCAAAAACCACTGGAAGGAACAGCAAAGAGCTAAAACCCCTGAAACTGTTGTATTGCAAAGGCGAAGGCTAAGCAATATGATAACAAAACAACTTGTCAGATCTTAGAACATAAACTTCAGTGACAGATTCTGTATCTTTAACTTACTTGCCAACTTTAGCCTAGCTGTTTATAAACCTACTTTTAAAGATAAGCACTCTGGAGGAAACCAAAGCATTTTGTCCATAGATAGACACTCTCCACATTGCTGATAAACTCAGGCACTCCCCAGAGCCTCTTACCTGGGTAGAGCTGGTACGAGCCTGTGTGATGCCACTTCACCAGATATTTCATGCTAACCTGGCGCCAGGCTTTGACATCCATCACCCCACCATTACAACCACACACAGCCACGGAGCAGATGGCGAACAGCCATGAAACGCTCCATAGAATTCATGCACACCACACTGCCTTGAAACATTTTGAGAAACGAGGAACTATCTAAACAACACAGACGATGAATCCACACGCTTGCATAGAGGAAAGCAGATACAGTGGCATGTACACAAAGCTCTGAACGGACAGGTGATAAATAATTGAAGGAAGAGAGGTGAGGGAAACTTAGACTGTAGAGGTAGCAGGAACCTGCAATATTAATGCTAGACCAAAACAGCCACCCGGCAGCACCCTAACCGAGGACAAACACACACTAACAGCCATTTTAAAAAGTAGAGTTCGATCGATATGGGTTTTTAATGGCTGATATCGATACATCGGTCAAACACTATTAAAAAGACCAGCATAACCAGGGCCTGGGTAAGCTCAGTGGTAAAAGATGCTGGCTACCAACCCTGGGTTACGCTAGTTTGCTAGCAACCAAATTGGCCTGGTTGCTAGGGAGGGTAGAGTCACATGAGGTAACCTCCTTGTGGTTGCTATAATGTGGTTTGTTCTCGGTGGGGCGCGTGGTGAGTTGACCGTGGATGCTGCGAATCCTCCACACGTGCTATGTCTCCATGGCAACACGCCCAACAAGCAACGTGATAAGACACATGGGTTGACTGTCTCAGACGCGGAGGCAACTAGGATTCGTCCTCCGCCACCCAGATTGAGGCGAATCACTACACGCCCACGAGGACTTAAAAGCACAATGGGAATTGGGTATTCCAAATTTGGAGAAAGAGGTACATTTTTTTTTGAAAAAAAAAAAAAAAAAGACCAGAATAATCAATCACCAGTATGTGTTAAACTAGGCTTTTTAAAGTAATAGTTCACCAAAGAAATAAAATTCTACCATCATTAACTCACCCTCATTCGTTCCAAACCCATATGACTTTCTTTCTTATGCAGAAAACAAAAGGTAATGCTTTAATTATTATTGTGATTAAAACAATGCAAGTGCTCGCGCGAACATGCATGCCACTCTAAAAAAGCTTCTCTTAGAGCATTCATGAACATGCAATGGAAGTCAAGATTTTTTACAGAAAAATTACTTCAATTTTGGGTAGTTTCTCTCCAAAATCGTATGACTTCAGAAGACTTGGAATAGGATGCAGGAGCCATATGGACTAATTTTATTATACTTTCCAAGTGAGACACAAAACCAGTTTGATCAATTACAGCTTTTAATGCTGTTTTAACTTGGAGTTTTCAGCAGGGAGATGGAAAATTATGGTGGACAGTTAAATTTTTTTGCATAGCATAAACTCTCCACTTATGTGGTCATAATAAATGTAGATTGTAAACAGTTTCGCACGAGGAGATGTCCAGACTGTAAAGCTATACTGAGAATACAGTTGAGGTCTCGAGACAGCAAGGTAATCAAGACAATTAAAGGATGCTGAGATTTGCACTTTAATGTCAAAATAGATGAGCAGCACTGACAATACAAGTGGTCTTTAAGCAAAATGTAAATAACACGCCTCCAGTTCGTCTCTTTCGATGTTTTGAGTTGACGACAAGAAGTCAAATTAAACGACCAACGGTCTTATAGTGTGCGCACTCCTGCAACAGGCCCCAACAAGTCACAGATGCTACGACAGTTTTCAAAACAGCTTGATATCTAGACATCTTGTTGTCAGAAGTGTGAACTGTCCCAACAATGAGTTCGACAATGAGTCACAGCAAATGAAAAGGTAGAGAGCAAGAGGAGAGCAATGTATTGGTAAGCATGAGACAAAAAATTATTCGAAAATAAAATAAAACATCACCTACATCTCCCTACCAACTTTAATTATTTTCAGCTATTTATCTTTTTTCTTCCTTTGCAAACAAGCGTAAATAAGGGCGAGAGCCGTCTTTAATGTTTGTTGACATGTTAACAAAAATAAACTGCACGAGTTTGTAAATGAATTTCTTTATCGTAATTTTAAAGATGCATATTGAGCTATCAGTTTGAAACAAGACAACGCTAAGGGCAGCTGTAATGGTAATTTTGTTGTCCACTATGTGTGGATTTAAGGGAAATAAGCATACGATATGAAATTTTAAAAAGTAATGCATGAACATGCACAAAAGGGACGCATATATGCAAAGCACACACATCAGAAGCTCAGTTACAGGTACTGCATTAAATATAACTCAGAATTGTGCTCTAAACATCATGCTTTCCTATAATTATGAGAAACTTCGCACAGGTTTTTAGCGCTATCTTTTACGTTTTTACGCTTTATTATCATTCAGAAATACACAGAAGTGAAAATGTATGCATGTCCTCGTGAAATCAGTGACTCTCTCTCCTCTAAATCCAAACGAAAGTGGTCATAAGAGATGACTAGGTGTAACGGTAATGTATTTTGATTGTATACTTCTGGTCGGATCAACCAAAATGCATCTTAATACAAGGTGTACATCATTAATACAACACTGGGCAAAAATGACCCCAGGTATTCCAACACTAAATCCTATATTCTTCCAACAACTGGTCCTCAGTCTGGACAAATGGTTTTGTAGTTTATACACTCAGTCTGCAATCAGCCGTGTCCTGTGCACACCAGAACGACAGAAAAAAAGACTTGAAGTCACAGGGCACTGACTGCAATTCGTGTACACTAGGCTTAAGTTCACTCTCTCAGTTTTCACTGGTTGATTTATGACATCCTGTCATGCTGTTAACTGATCCTGGAGAAGTTTCTAAGGGATAAAAAACTGACCCAAACATCTGAACCTACATTTGAACACTGATCCAACCTGTCTTGGTAAACTACATGCTGATCTCAGGTCAGATCCTTTCATGATCACTGTATGTTGATAAGACCACAAAGTATTGTGTGCCTATTAGAACACATACACATTAAGAAAGACACTACAGGACTGTAAAGCTAACAGCTCAGGCATGTAAGTTCCTGACAGTTCTGCATGCATACATTTGTCCCTCTGTGCCTTTTGTTATGCATAAGGCTGAAAGATCTATGGCTCTGGCGGCAGCGTTAACCAAACATTCACAGAAACCCTGGCACATTCACACATGCTAATTGGGGCACTGAGGGGGAGACAGGAGTAGGGGCAGTTAGGGCTTGTTCGCTGCTGGAATTGAAATACAGAGATTTTGGCAAAGACAGGCCGGATGAATCACAGATGACAGAACTGTACAATTAATGCCACTGTTCCGTATGAATTGGTATGTGTGCAAAAAGGGGAAGTTGGACAAAGTTTTACAATCATGAAATGAAACGCACAGAATTTGCTTTGTCACTTTATACTGTGTTTTGAAAGAGTAATATGTGGTGATTACAGAAGACCACTGTTTGTGTTTAAAGTAGCACTTCAGAAAACAAATACTGCATTTTGAATATTGAATCTCCAACATTACTAATATAACATTTTTATTTCAGGTAAAAACACTGGGCAAAAATGACCCCATGTATTCCAACACTAAATCCTATATTCTTCCAACAAGAATTTATGCAGAAAAACCTCAATTAATACAGATAAAACAGTTGGATACTGAGGGTATGATTGCACAGGGAAAATAAAGCCAATTTTATCAAGAGATCAGGCAAACTAAAAGAAAGCCCAAATGGAGTTTGCTTTCTCCTTCATTTGGGCAGAAATCGATCTATTTCAGATTTACAGATATAAATGAAACATTGAAAACAGATAAAGAAGAAAGCATGACTGAAACAATTGTTGGAGAAATTGAGAAGTAAAGGCTAAAAGACAAAAACGGTGAAAGAAATTGACAATGTAAAAGAAATTAGATCCCAGTGGTAGGTAAACTGAGAGATTCAGAGATAATTAGCAGTTTTAAGCAGCAGAGATTTGAAGCGAAGAAGTGGAACTAGTCACAGAACAAAACTATTCAGGTAATGAACCTGAACATAGATATGAGAGGGAAGGAAGGAAGAGAGGCAGGTAAGGAAAGACAAATTAAGTTTGTGATAACACATAAAAACAGACAGTTGAACAAGACAGGCTGAGACGTGATTTGAGGTTGTATGAAACATTACTTACCACCATCGGAGACAGCCGCAGACTGCAAGAGAACACAGAGAGACATGTGTGAGTGACTGTCTTCACCAACACAAACACACACTGATGTCTGCAACATGCCTGGGTACTCAGGTGGCATAATACACACACCAGCTCTTCCTGTTTTACTGGAATGGCTTTTCACACACTCCTTTTCAATCACTCCCTCACAGATAATGAAATGCATCAGCTACATTCCAGCAATACTGTGATATTCTAGACCCTGCCCACTGTGAGACATTAAACACGCCCAGTCTGATTTGCCTTAACATGACACTAGGATTAGTCAAAGGACAAAAGCTAATTTATTTTATTTTTTTGGTATATTTATATATTTTATTGCAGTGTGAAGAAAGGTCCTGCTATGAGCATTTTATTTGTTTCAAAAGTTTTATTAAACAAAGCATCAGAACAGCAATGACCCGCTTATTGCATGGTCAAATCATGCTTGTTACAGTCGCAACAGTGGCATACAGGTGAGTGGATGTGTAAAGTGTTTGTATGGGATGAGTGCCAAATTAGCAATTTCCTTTAAATACTGGCTCAAAGGTCAGATAGTGACAAAATTCCCAGGGAGTGTGGACCTTATATATACTGAACATAGTAAATTTTCTCAATAAATATTTTTTTCACACAATTGTGAATGCCAGGCACTGGAATTCTGCAGAAATCTGTTGAGGTTTCATTTGAATTTTGCGGGTGGCCGGTAAGATCATTCCAGAGAAGCTCTGTCTATATTGAAAGTATCACCTCAGATCACAGAAATATTACAACTAATCTCCAGAAGAACTGAAATTATACACGTTTACTCTTATAAAGTTTGAGCTCCTTTCAGACAAAAACACTAGGCAAAACTGGCCCGAGGCATTCTTGAACTAAATACTATATTCTAACAACAACAATAGACTCAGTTCAGGCCAAGAAAAGGCTATCAATTAAAAAGCAATTAAAGAAAAGTAAAAAGGGGAGTCTGAGCATGCAAAGTCCAGGACAAAAAAGAGAATTACCAAATGTTTGGTTGCTAGTGCCAAGACAGGCAGATTAAAAGAAAGCCATATGGAGTTTCTACTATACAGACTCTATACAAACTGTCAATTATTTGACATGCTGAAAGTATAACAATTGTTTTCCCAATATGACCTTGCCAAAGAAAACTGCCCAGAGAGTTGCAGAGAATCAAGAGTAGCCGTTATAAAGAAAATATGAAATGTTAGTTTGGCTGACCACATCTATCCTGGGTCGAGATGTTTGAGATTACTTTTTCCTTGCTTTGGCCCAGTGTAATTAGGGACACAGAACATTCTACACTGTCCTACATTGACTACATCACCACCACTGATGACTGTGATGTGTAAACCATTTACTGCTCAGCCTTGTTGAAAGCTAGATACTTTTGTTATATAAACACAAGTGTTAAAAGTTTCCACAATTGACTTAACCCGTTTTCACATCAGTGTCAAGCCATAGTCATTTAGATCCTATATGCATCACTACTACATTATTACATTATATATATATATATATATATATATATATATATATATTTATATATATATATATATATATATATAATATTACAATACACTAAAGTGCAATTGCAGTCTGACTACTGTCACTGTCTCCTACCAAATCTCACCTTCTACATGACAATACAAAGTTTTTACTTCTTTACTCAGTACTATCTACCCAACAAAATAGATTATCTTAAATACCTTCTCCTAAATCTGCATCTTCTTTATTAAATTTGCTTACACTTTATATAGATATACTGTGTTTGAATGTAGATTCACATCTGATCTGAGCATCATCACAAGTATTTTAATGCCCTGTGTACTCTATGTAAGATGTTATGACAAATACAAATAAACTAACTTGACTAATTTGGTTGGGCATTTATATTTATTGTGGACAACAGTGCAAGCCAAACTATAAGAGCCTATGATTTGCTTAAGCTGTTTTTTAAGCATGGTTTTAAAATGTAGATTTTTTTTAAAAAAAGATTGCTTACATTATCTGGAAAGACCATTTGACAAAGCCAGAAAACCATGCTCTAGATCTTTGCATAAGAAATATAGGTAGTCGACTAGGATACTCAACATCCTAATGTTCTACATAAGCAGCAATTGAATGCGTTCCACTAATAGTGCTCATCGAGTGACATGTCAGTTGCAGACAGTGATTTCATGTGTTTGAATTATTTTTTTTACATATATTTCTATGTAATCTCAACAAAAACAATTTGTGTAGAAAGAACCTAGATGAATTGGGTAAGCCCAATAAATTAGACGTGTCACCATAACTCAAATACATTTCTTGATGTACTATTAGTGTAAGTGCGAGTTAGCATGCTAAATACATGCTGGTTGGAAGAACAAAAGAGTTTAGTTTAGTAACTTTATTAGGGTTAGCTCAGCATTTGCTAAATGAAGCGAGTAA
Organism: Xyrauchen texanus; assembly: GCF_025860055.1. Lineage (NCBI taxonomy): Eukaryota > Metazoa > Chordata > Actinopteri > Cypriniformes > Catostomidae > Xyrauchen > Xyrauchen texanus. Next base: position 12,963,301 of record NC_068280.1, on the reverse strand, counting down.
TCAATTTCATGTGTGACATCTACCAGTTCTCATCATTATATCAAGCTCCACTCTTCAATATAATGGTAACCCCCAAAACTCCAACATAAAAACTCTTCTAACAAAACATTAACAAATATACCCTTTATATTCATCTCATACAAAAACACATAAAATTACACTTAATTTGAACATTTACTTTTCCTATCGTGTTGCATACAAAGCATACTGGGAAATCCCCTGTCCAGTTCCATCAATGCTACATTAACAACACAAAAATAAAAACTCAATTTTATGGATAGAATGCCATTAAATTAATTTGTGACTAAATGTTCTAGAATTGTGTTGCTTTAGTTCATTTTAATGAAGTAAACTGAAAAGCAGCAAAAATCTTCTTTTGTTGTAAAGCTAATGATGCAATACACTAATAAGCATAAATGTAAACAGCCCTGGGTAAAGAATACACCTATGACATTTGTGTTTTGGAACAGAGTAACCACCTTTTTCCAGAATGTGGAAGTGTTCCACGATCCATAATGAATGGCTGTTTTTGTGTTTTCATTTCGTTGTATGTTGTGAGTGAATAATGTGATGTTTAACGTATTAAATCGGTGTGTGGTAGGGCTGTCAATTTAACGCGTTAATAATGTGCGATTAATTTTACAAAAAATATGTAAAAAAATGTATGCATTGCAATTAATCGCAATGCTTTCCTGAGAAATTCCTGAGAAATGCAAGCTTGTAGAACCACCTGTTTACACCAGAGGGCAGTAAGTGAAATTTCAGCTGTGTGAACAACACACAGTTTATTACAATGAACAAAACATTAACAACCCTTCAGTGGACACACAGCACAAACATGTGTTACGTTCTCAAATGTGAACTAAGGGATCTCAAGATGTGTTTAAAGATTGAGTATTAAACTATATTTAACTCGACACAGTGACCTAAACATTTTATTTTTATGACGCAACACACCCGAGACACAACACAAGCATGTCTGACGCAGGTCGTATGGTCTTTACCTCACAAATATTTAATTACCAACAAGGTTAAGGAGGTGTCCTTTAAACTGTTACACCGCTTTTACCCAGTCGATCTTTATTTAAGAAACATGCTCCCTGAAATAGATCCACTTTGCTTCTTCTGTAATGCTGTAGATGAATGTAGATGAAAATTTTGTTTGTTTGTATGTACCTCTATTTTAACTAGTTTTCTTTGCTTTATGAAGACGTTTTATTTGGTTTTCACAATTCTGATAGCTGAAGTTAATATTTTCTGATAAATCTGTTTATTTTTCTTGCCAAGTATTTTTTATACATAAGTGTAAATTTATGTCTATAAAGCCCCTATTTGCACTTTTTTGTAAAGACTTGAAATATTATTTAAATACTCTTTGTACCTCCAACAACTCCAAAGCATTGAAAACCATTGCACTATGTAATGAATATAATGTCTTGGCACTATTGTAAAATATATCTGTAGTATTGTGTACTATGTATACCCCTGGCTTGTTTAAAAAAAAAAAAGAAAAACACACACACAAAAAAAAAAGTGTACATTGACGGGTCCTTAAACAAGCCCTCAAAATAAATCTCAAACTGATTGACAAATTCACTTTGTGAAATGGATTGCTGTGAACTGTATGCCAATGATTGACTTATGATCAATAATATGGTAGTAAACAATACATTGTATTCTAAAGCCACTTTTTGAATGGTCTTATTAATGATTAACTCTTCTGCCACAAGAATGTAATGCATTCTGAATATTTTTCATTTTATATATATATATATATATATATATATATATATATAAAACACATTTTTGACAGTGCCTTTTGAAAGTGCCTCATTCATCAAAGTTTATAGAGTGGGTGGATGACGTGTAGCTATGAACCGAGGTTAGTTAAGTTGATATTAACTACTTCCAAGTTGTTATGACAGTAAACAACTGCACAAGTAGAGCCTTAACAAATTTTTACTCTAGCTAACACTTAAAATGGTTGTTTGTTGTGTGTCTGGAACGCTTGTATATGTAGTTTCTTATGGAGACCAGAACCTGAAAATTGTCCAGCGGCAATTCGAATCATCATGGCCCAGTCCAGTGGTTAGTCAGGAAAACTGTGGATATGACTGACAGAAGAACCACAACGCCACGCATCTTTTCTACACATACTCTCTCTTTTCTCTCCTTCTTGTCCCTTATGACCCCTTCTCTTTCTTTCCCTCCTCTGCTTGCTCTGATTCCAGTGGGTTCCCTTCATTTTTTGGCAGTGCAGCTACATGTAACCACATATTGAAATATAAGTGGCCTTTTCCAAGCCCCCTTATTCCAACCTCTCCACCCTTCACATTCCTGGCTCTTTCTGCCCCAAAGCTCTCTCTCTCTCTTTTAAAAAAAACTATAGATGTCTCTTGCTCACGGAAGCTGCTCCATAGTAGGTGACAGGGCTGATGACGCTGTTGGTTCACTGTTGATGAGCCAGAAGAAAGTCTTTATTTTTGTTAGAACCTTTATATAATGCCACTAGACTTGTAAGTGAAATTTGTTTCCACAACTTTCATGTCACCTCACCATAGAATAGCACCATGTTAAGTTTATAGAGACAGTCTTTCTGAACCACTCTGGTTTTCAGTGTCTGGCTCGAGGGCACAATAGTGATAGTACCCCTAGGAGCCCCATACATGTAGGGTTTTAACAACATTTCATTTAACAGTCCAGAACCACTAGTCTTTACAACCGTCCAAAGAGAGATCATTCTGCTTAACATCTCCTTTTGTATTCCATGGAAGAAAGAAAGTCAAGTTGGTTTAAGTATTCCATGGAAGAAAGAAAGTCAAGTTGGTTTCAAACGACATGAGGCTGATTAAATGATTACAGAATTTTCATCTTCGGCTGAACTATTCCTTTAATGTGTATTTCCTTCTCTTCCCCTCCACTGTGCATTCTCTAATAGAGGACAGACTGTGGAGAAATCCATAAACTCCTCAAGGTTTACATACACTCTCAAATCTATGCCATTGGATGGCCTATGATCTCACAAACACATGTTGTGAATGTATCCAGATATATGGGAATACATTTCCCCCTTCTATATGAGACACATTCCTGATGTTAATGCTGAATCAGCATTCATATGCTCACTCCAAAAACACAAAGTATGAAAGTTGACTGCAGTATGGTACAGTGCCTATTGAGCAATTTAATTACTTTTTGTTGTCACGACAACAGAGGGATTCTAAGTTGTCTGACCTAATCAACATGAATGGGTTATCACATAATTTCCTGCAACCTGAATCATTCTTTTAGAGTGGCCTGATTAACAGTGATGTACATAGTTGCTATCAGTCAAGCAGGGCAGGACTGGGACTAAAAAAACAGCAAAAACTATACTGCCCATCACAACCCACTTTACAAACTATTGCCTGCTGTACTTTCTAGTTGATATACAGTATATTGATTTGTATTGTACTTTCAATGAAAACCAATTAAAGGGAGGCTGTATGTTTACAGTAGTTTGTACACAATCACACAAGAATTACAAAAACTGTTTTTGCATTCATGTGAGGACAGGTGGGTCTGGTTTAGGCATAGGCATCATTTATGGGTGAGACTGGTGGGACAGGTCCCGACCACTTATTGAAAATCGCTTTCAATTTTTAGACTGTTCACTAAATAAATTTATTGTTCACCTACTGACATATTTTACATAACATATAATTAATTATTGTGTTAGTATACATTTTCAATTATATTTACCAGTCATGTTGGATATGTTTGACCAACCGTAAACAATAAAATATAGATATTTTTTTATTTGATCAAAAAGTATGTAACGTAAGCCCATTCCAGACTTTTCACATATTTCATGAAAAATTGATATTTAAAATGTTATAAATGGTTGGAATTGACAAATACTAAATGGACTGCATTTCCTAAACTAAGGAAATATGAATAAAAAAAAAAATTCCAAAAACACTTACCCTAACTTACTGTATATTCATGAGCTTTGTGATGTCACAACCAGCACATCTTATATTCAATGAAAGATTACAAAGTTCTTTCTTTGGAATAACATGCACTGATTAATTAGCACAATAAGACCAGGAATGTGCAATAAGTAAACGTGGTCATTTTTTTTATATCTTATTGATTTCAATTCCAAAGAAGATATAAGGTTCCAAATAAGTATAAGGTTCTACATGTTCATATTGGTTAATGCATTAGGTTTCGTGAACTAACAATGAACATTATGAAATATTTTTTGGTTATGTTAAATTATAAATATACTAGTGAATATATAGTTCATGTTTGTTCATACAGTGAATTAATTATTGTTAACATAACTTTTTTCAACAAATATATTTTAATGTTAAATATTATATTTATATATTTTAATATAAACAATTTACCAGTACATACAGAAATGAACATTAACCAAGAATAATTAATAAGTATTGTTCATTATTAGTTGCATTCATAATGCATTAACTAATGTTAACCTATATTTATAACTTTTTTGGTTAAAAAAAAATATAGTTTTTAATGTTAAATGTTATAACATATAAACTTTAATGTAAATACAATACCATATGCAGAAATGAACATTAAAATAGTAATGAAAGCTGTACAGTATGATTCATTGTTAGTTCCTGTTCAAATGCAACTATTGTTAACATTTACAACCTAAATGTTAAATGCCTTCAAAAAATAAATGAATACAAATAAGATTTAAGTGTGTCCATAAAGACAGAGCGAAACCTCAGGAGAAAAATGCAGAATGCCATCTCTCTGTAATGTTGGTCAGTAAGAAACATGTAATGGTCTCACATTGCAGTAAGGTGTGTGGAAAAGCAAAAGACACATTTTTTTCCACCCAGCTAAACAAACTTTTTTGAGAAGAGGCAGGAAACCTTGCGTCTAACAGCTCACGCACAAACAGATTCCAGTGTTTACGTTTGAATTTGAAGTGAATAGTGCCTCGCATTGAGCGCCAAATTCCCTGGTATAGAAAAAGGCAGCCAGAGAGAGTGTGTACAATTGAGCATTAGAAAGGAGTGGTATGAATTCATACCCAATACTTGCCTGTTTGCTTTGGCTTTGAGAATGGTCAACCACACTCACAAACACTCTTTAGGAAAGCCAAGATAGCTGTTGTCTGATCAAATAACCACATCTAATCTCACTGCAAACACTTTTTTTTCATGAGGACATGAGTTTAATGGGACCAGACCAAGCTAGCTTAGGTCTGGACGACATTTACATAGCCATTGAGATGGGACTTACAAAAGAGACTCCCTAACATTTTAAACAACTCACAAAGATATATGTCTAGACACGAGACACATACAGTAAAACAATAGACAGATGAAGAGACCCAAAAAACAAAATAAAAAACAATAAAAAACAAAAACAAACCTCACAAAACGGTATAAAAGGCATACAGTAGTAGGACTCGTGGATATAACTTACCGTATGAAAGGAGCAGACTCTTTTAAAAGAGAGCCTCTTTTTCAGACTCATGGTCTTGTTACGATGTGCATCCATTCAAATAGCGCAGCTCCAAACATGTAGAGACCCAACACTTTGACTGACGGAGCCATGCCTCTCTTACGCCAATACTGCACTCATTTCATTTCTCTAAAAGCAAGAGCTGACATGCTCAACAATGAAAGTCAGACACTCACTCTCTCTTACTGATGAGGAAGTTCAATTCTGATGAGGATTATGTGCTGTTACTGTGACAACCCCAACCCTCAGCAGGAAGCGCTAGGGTTTTCAATAAAAAATTCAGGAGACAAAAATGTTGGGATTCTCCGTTTCATCTCTCTTTACTTGACCTGCGTTCTAACTACAAGAACATATGACAGACTTTTCTCTTGGTGATCTGCAACACAGACTAGTGCCTCTTTTTCTATCTCTCTCTCCTTTAGAGGAATTCAAGAAATGCTTACTCGACCATTTCACCATCCCTGGCTCTGCCACGAATCAAATAAATCCTCCATTCAAGACAAACTTCATTGGGAGTGAAGCTGCTCTCACTCCACCTTCCAACGGCACAGCAGCACAGCGCTGCCACTTTAAACAATCATCTGTCTTAACTTCCCAATGTCTAGAAAAATAGCCATTGAACTCGGCAGCTCCACTGAGTTTCTTGGCCCTATGAAATACGAGGAATCTGAAAGGATGGACAGACTCTGACGGAACGTCCTGCTGAATGAAATATTATTGGAGGAAAGTGAGTTCTAGAGGAGTTTGAGAATGACGTAACTTGAATGACCACACCGGGAGTGTGGACTCTAATGAAAGGCAGTTTCGTATCAGAACACAGAGAGAGAGAGAGAGAGAGAGAGAGAGAGAGAGTAATAAAAGCTTCCCAGAGCTGGAGGTACAAAGGTAGTGTTTGATACAAGCCTCATGGGCTCAACTGAAAAATATGAGTGATGCAATTGGCAATTTCTGGAGTAAATGGGTGTTAAAAATACTTGGCTAACTTGCTATTATAAAATAAAAAAACAAAATTCACACAGCTTTTTGTCATAATGTAAGTTAATAGTGACTCTGGACTGTCAAGCTTTAAAAAGGAAAGAAAAAGACTTCTGAAGACCTAGAATTCACTCTGTTAAACACCTAGTGATCATATGGCTTTAGAAAACTTGAAATATAGTGCATGAGTCATATCGACTATTTTTATCAACTAGCTTTTGTCCTTTTTTGGAGCTGGACACTAACCCAGTCACTATTCACTTTTATTGTATGGCAAAAAGCAGTGTGAAAAAAATAAACAAATAAATAAAATAAAAAATTCATCTTGCGTCCACAGAAGAAAAATTCAATACATTACAGTTCGAAGCAACATTAAGGTGAGTAAATAATAGCAGATTATTTAAGGGCTAGGAAATTTAACACATTCAATTCTGTGATTAATAGCTGACTGTTTAATGCATAAAAAAAAATAAATGCAGTTAATGCATGGATTCATGTTTAACACTTCTTGAAATATCACTTAAGTTTGTCCCCACTTCCTGTGGGTAAAAGTGGCATATACATTTCCCGGAGGTACACGCTCGACTGCACATCCTAGCACAAAAACTGATTGTGAGGAGCAATGCACGCTTATTAATTACGCGTGACGCATGTCCCAGTTATATTAAAAACAGGAGAGGATTTATTGTACAGAGAATAGAGATTTCACCCTCAAGTGGTGAGACAAGTGTGGGAGAGATACGGGCAAGCTGCTTTATCTCTTCACATCGGCCAAAAACACTCACTAATGGTGCGTTCACATACAACACAAAGAAAATTTTCACCTTGCATTACTCACGTGAGTTTGACTGCTGGATTATAAATTTGTGTTTAAACTCGCATTCGGGCGAGTAACGCGAACCCCCGAGAATTCCCCCTTCTCTTCCGGAAAAGGACAGGAGGAGGGGCTTCTACGACTTGGTTCATAGTAAATCAAGTAGACGCGCATATTTTCAGAACTTACCAGGTAGTCCAACTTCCTCGCTCACTTTCCTCTTCCGGTCTCTGTACATGTATGACGTTGTGTCATACACTTCCGGGTGCCCACACACCACTACAACAATTTTTCCATCCATTTTTTCAGATTTCTTCTGCTACTATGTCAGTTCGTCAGTGACATCCAGACAATCTCAATGTTGATAGGCTTTTGCGACAATGCGTCATACAAATTTCTCGCTCGAGTTCAAAAATTTCAAAGCGATTTCACGTGTTCGATTTACGTCATTAGCGCAGCCCTAAGTGAATTTGCATTGACTTGTATGTAATGGTGCTGCACGAAATGCTCGCTTCTCATTGTATGTGAATGCTACATAACTGTTATCTGAACCAGTGCCAATAAAACAACAAAAAACTAAAGAAAACTTGCGAGAGAGACCCAGCGTGTGTGCAACAGAGACTTAACGGGAGCCAGAGAAATCTTTTTTTATTTTAGGCTTCAGCAAATCAAACTTCAGCATTCAATTTGTTTTATATCTCTATGTATAGTGATTTATAATCCACTTGCATTTACACTTAAGTTTATCTTGGCAATAAAGCTTGAAATAAATTGAATCTGCCCATTTGATCCTATTATTAAAAAAGTCTACTGGAACTCCCCAGCACTACAGAACCTTTAATTACAGCATTTCTACTGATTTTATGGCATGTAAACATATATTTTTTAAAAGATTTAAACCTGTAAAATTTTCTAATTAACTATTCTAAAATTAAAAAAAAAAAAAAAAACATTTTATATGTGCACTCAGTTACTTTTTTCTTTGTGTCATCATGGACTTACACTGACACCTAGTGGCTTGGATGCAGCATAATTTAAAATAGTTTCAGTTTCAAATGCCATTGTAGAAATGTAGTATTCACAGTCAGCCATGATTACTTTAATCAGTGAGTGAAAGTGTCAAATAGCAAGATGGTTACTGAGATTAAGAGAGTTGTATTCGGTAGTATATGGCTATTCTAACATGGCAGCCCCCACGTGTGGACCCTCTCCATGTAGAAGCTTTAAGCTTTAAATGGCTTTAATAAGGTTACTGATATGAATGGAGTCTTCATTCTATTGTGAGTTGTCATGACTTCCTAAATAGTTTTTCAAAATTACAAATCATGTCATTAGGAGATGTATAGGGATGCTCCACTTTCAAAACTGTCATATCTGTAACCACATTTTTTTCTTAATTATTGTGAGAATGAAAATGATTAAAAATTAAATTTTACATGTTCTTAGGAGTACCAACCCTTATATATTCTGTCGCTATCATTATTTCAGGGTTGTTCATTTGAATTCACAGAGTTTTTACAAAGTGTGATGATAATTAACTATAAACAACACTATGGTTTTTCATTTCGGCATTTTCGTGCTTAAAAGCGATTTGCTGATGGTTTAATTTGGTCAATAATAATTGGCCAATAAATATCTGCGGCCGATTCATCTGTGCATCCCTAAACCTATTAAAATCCTTTAATATAAGCAATAATTAAAATTCTAATTTCTAAATGAGTTTATACAAAAGCTTATTCTGAAAATGTTTTATCTGTTCTGGGTCTATTAAATTAATTGGTTCTCATTAAATAAATATAGATCTTTTAACTAGGAGATTTTTTTTTTTTTTTTTATGGAAATATTGGGAGAAATAGCAATGACAGTGCCACAGAAATAATGACGATTGCTTTAAATAAGCTGGCAATGAGCTCCGAGTTAGCATAATGGACAAGCTTCTAAGGTTTGTAATCAACAGAGATATGACACTGCTTTAGTTCACATTTATATCCATTGCTTTTGTCCAGATCTCTGTTACTCCACTGCTGTAGCATACATTTAAGATTATATATGATGGAAAATCCTAATGCTCTCAAGAAAAAACCAGCACACAATACTGAGAAAAAATGAAGGCATTTGAATTCAAGTCCACATTCCTTCTGGTTCTCATGACCGTCCTCTTTTGCTGTTTACAATGGGCATGAAGGCATTAACAGTGGTTTGCTTTTCCTGCTTGTACCTAGGGAAATGGAGCTTATGTGAGGTAGGTAGGCTAGCAGACAGACAGACATAACTCTATATAGGAAGACATGACTGGAAACTTTGGTGGCCAATGACAGGACAGCATTAAGAGATCCTGAAACCAGTGAAAAGGTTATGATGAGATTTGTATAGTATACAGGAAGCTGTACCACCAAGCTTACGTTGCCTATACTGTATGTAGTAAAACAAATAAAAAAATAATATAAAACATTTAGTCCACTGTGTGGTGCCAAAAGAGAGTTAAATTTGATCCCAAACAGATTAGGTTAACGTTAATGCTCTATTAAGTTTTAAATCAATAAAACCTACCTACCTCCCTACCCTTAACCTTAAACCTAACCGATAGTGTCATAAAAAGCAAATGTGACAATTTGGCAAATTTTAGAGCAACCAGATAATTTTGTGATGCCTTTACGACAATTTAGACTCCTGTAAACCCACGTGCTCTTTAGGACTTGTACATTGGTCCTTTGCAACACAAGTGCAATGCTTTATCAGTTGAGTTATCATGCAATTTGAGTGCACTTGAACAAACTTCTAAATGCGCTTGGCTATGTAATGCAAATGCTAAAATGTATCGACTTACTAGTCATGCAATATAGTGAGTGTTTAGATGTAATAAGATAGCACTGTGTGGGGAACAGGGCACGTGTTTATGAGCTGATAATCTGCCATTTTACTACTGATTTGAGTGAAAGTGAATAAAAGTAATTGTTGTTTCAGCACCTCTAGTGTTTATTTCACCAGGAAACTGCCACGATACGTACGACGAGCCACGTAAAAATATTTTTTGACAAAAATGTAGGTATAGTAACATGATTCAGTGAGGCCAGGTTGAAGTTAAAATAGCCATTTAGCAATTATCTGATTCAAGGTAATGGTTTTAATACTGTTATGATAAGTTACTGTTTATCACTATTGATTAAAATTACTTTTCAACACTAAAGTCTACCAGCGCAACATATATTGGATGACAAACCTGATCAACACTGCAAAATCTTACTTTAAAAATGTACAAGGGCTAGAAGAGGGACAGATGTTCACAGATACAATCATAAATGCCGAGTCTGACATTACACCTCAAACACTACAAAAGCAGGAAATATACTTTTGGTGTAACAGAAAATAGGGAGTATATGACTACATATCAGCATATTCTTTTCATTGAACCTTCAGAATACAGCAAGAATGAAGGTGACACCACTCAAAAATACATTGTGTAAATAAGTATATTAAACAATGCATAACATACAAAAAAAAGAAAAGGAATGAGCATATACGTCCGTCTGTCCGTGTCCATGTCTCTCTCTCTCTGGTGATTTTTTTCATTAAAAGACACAAACCCTGTCTCAATACTGCCCTCTGCTGTTTTTGTTTTCAACACACGTGCACTCTCACAATTATTAAATGTTATTAATAAAAACTATTAAAAGAAATTGTTGTAAATTTTGATTAGATATTCATTACAAAGTCTCCAAGGTTAATATGAATAATGCTTAGTGTAATTTAGATATAAAATTCTACTTAAAATTTGAGGTACAAAGACAGCAGAGAGAAAGAATTTAAAAGGTTACTCTAATGAGCTTGTGTCCTAGTTGTCAGGTGAAATACTTCTCCACCAAAAATAAATAAATAAATAAATCATTGTCCTTCCCCCAGACAAAATAGTTAAATTACTAATCAGCATAAACAACTCCATTACAGTACAAATGAGTGCACTAACAAACTATTTCTGTTTCACAATGGCCAAGACAAATTTCCCAGCTTCCTCATTGAGATCTGATTAAATGATTTTAAACTTTTTGGTTACCGTTTCTTCTTTTTTTAAAAGGAAGAGCAGCACTTCATATGAAATGATTGTTTTGAATGATGAAGTCCGGACAATTTCAACAATAAAACACCCGAAGACATGTGAATTTGAAGATACACCTGCTTTAAAACATCTGGAAGCCTCAAACCACATAAAACTCTAACAATGCTGAAAGACAAATACATTTTCCAAAACATAAATACAAAATCGGGAGTGCCTAGCAATTCGATAACCACTGATTGGACAAATCAAGTCACATGATGATGATATGCAAGATAATTCGTGATCAAACCATAAGAGGTAAATTACATGATTACTTTTTAAAATATCTTTCCTTTTGCTCTTTTTAGCATAAAATTAAACACCTATATAAAACTAAAACATCTAAGAAATTGTCACTGAACTCCATCAAATTAGTGTTTAAAAAGACACAAACACACTTGGTAACACATGCCTCAGCACAGTTTTTAAATTAATTTGGGGCTTCAACAGACAGCATTCCAAAGCAAGAGCTCACAAGCACTTGTGCGAGCAGTTAAAGAATCTAAAGACCGCTTCCTGATCACAACCACACTCTTAAATATTAACAACAGATGCTGACTCCTGCATTAAAAAACTGACAAACAGTGCATCCACAATCCCCAATCTCAATGGACACACTCGAACACAACTTGACAGATTAATCAAGCAAGCTAGTTTGCAATATGTCCATCTGTGTGTGTGTGGGTGTGTGTGTGTGTGTGTGTGTGTGCGCGCACAGGTACTCACTCCATCAGGATTGACGCTCAAAGTTGGCTCCATGTATGGCAGTGTAAGACTCCACAGTCTGACGTTAAATGACTCCACGCTTTGTAAACACATCCATCCACTGGCTGCTTCCAATACAGTGTGTGTGTATGAGTGTGTGTTCGTGCACACAAGTGTGCAAGTAGATAGATGCTGCGTTCAAAGTCTGTCCCTGTCACTATCTCGGTGTCTTGTGTGGTTTGATTCTTACTCTCTCGTTCAGTCTTTCCACCCACTCTGCTGTAATTCCTATTCCGCCCACAGAGCCCAGGGCTCACAGACAGAGATGCAGAGACACGCTTGTGAGTGGGTGTGTGTGTGTGTATGTATGTGTTCACCCTCATATACTTCACGAAGGTGTGAGAAACAGCCACACACATGCAACTCACACACGCACTGCAATGTAAGTGGTGCACAGCGGGGTTCTTCGTGTTATTTACACAATGTGTTGTGTCACTTACTTGGTATGCCTGGAGTGCAGCATCTGCTTATAGAGAGGAGCGTGAAAGAATCATAATGAATGTGTGTGTGTTGGAACAAATGGGGGGGCGGCGGCGGGGGGGCTAGGCTTAGGTCAGTGTATCTATATACATAATTGCAGTAAACATGTACAAAAAGACTAAGAAATATATCAGTTTACATGATTGTGTAATTGTATTATCCAAGTCTGTTTGTGCATGTGTATTTGGATTTGTCTTGTTTGACAGGTGCTAATAAACGACAAGCAGGTACGAAGCTCTACATTCTTCAACAAGTCCTGACCCTGTTCTCTCAGAGCTCTGTAAGCTGCATTAAAGGATCCGCAGGCATTCTGTTTTTAACCTGTGAGCCGTGATTAATCAGTCACCCAGAACGGCTAATGTAATGCTGAACCTGTGCACCTCCTGTAGCCTGCGGCCTTACAGAAAATTACACAGTTTAAAAACATGCTGTGTGTTGCTTATGGTATTGATTAGAAAATGCCCTCATATGACATTATCCATTCAGTAAGACACAAGACTAATTAAAAGAATAAAAGTGAGAAAATACTCCCATATATACTGAGAAAACCAGAGACACACATGCACAAAGGGCAGTTCTGAGAAACTCAAATCAGGCAATCACAAGATCAAGACTCACACATTCGCTCAGTTGAAACAAGTTTATCTTATCCTTCCATTCATCCCTCCATCCATCTACAGTATCTATCTATCTATGTATCTAGTTGTGCGTTAGGTCAACTGATAGAGCTGACTAACACATGAGTTGAAAGTGTCAGAAGCACCACAAAATTACACATTTGCTTTTTATGACACTATCAGTTAGATTTAGGTTTAAGGTTTAGTGTAGGGAGATGTTCATAGAGCATTAACCTTTCAAAACCTCATCTGCTTTTCAACTCATATTAGCTTTTTATCACACTATCGGTTAGGTTTAAAGGAATAGTTCACCCAAAAATTTAAATGTTATGATAATTGTCTCACCCTCAGGCCCAAGATGTATATGACCTTCTTTCTTCATCAGAACAGGATTCAAGATTTTTAGTAATGTATTTCAGGTTTTTATCTTCATTCAATGCAAGTAAATGGACACCAATTTTTGACACTCCAAAAAGCATATTTAGGCAGCATCAAAGTAACCAACAAGACTCCAGTCAATTAAGTAATGACCTCTGAAGTAAATTGATATGTTTGCGTGAAAAACAAATCGCTAATTTAAATGTTTTTAACTTAACGTAGGAATATTCATAATGACTGTTAAGATCTGTGTTTATGAAGTCTCTGGAGTGTCATTTAGTTTTAATTCTAACCGATCAGGCTGTTTTAAAATTACTTTGTATTTAAAAATACACTGTATTTGTGACATCCACTGATGGTCACGATGAGATTTGAATGGGGGTGTTACTGTATTTATTGGCTCAGTGAGCAAACTGAAGCATCTGAAGGCTGGCATGATGTCACACAGTGACCGTGGGCATGAAGAAAAATGCCATCTCGCCGGGTAAACATTCACTAACAAGATAACTGCATTGCTCCGTTTCTCTTACATGATAGGCCAGTCAGAGGACATGTGTGTGTGTGCGTACTGGAAAAGGAAAGGCCAGCAATTACAACAAAATTTCCTGTTGTTTGCCTATGTTCATCTCGGAGCCTGAGAGTGTGTGTCACAGCATTTAAAAGGCAGTATTCAATTAGCATGTAATTTAAGAGTGTCTATGCACGTTCATGCCTCACTGCAGAGTGTGTGTGAGATTGTACTGGAGTCCCTGTTAATGAGAGGAATGCTACTCAATGCTCATTAGCACACACACACACACACACACACACACACACACACACACACACACACACACACACTCACTCTCACACTAATTACTGTGCTGCTTCACAAAGCGGGCTCTGTTCACACACAAGTGCCGCCAACCTGCATGTGCAGCTCTGAGAAAAGAGACAAAGCAACTGGAAGACAATGCAAATTGAGAAACTTAAAGAAAGTAATTAAAGCAAATGAAGCAGGGGAAAGTATAAAACAGTCTAATGTCTCATTAAAGGTCTCTTTCCATCCACAGTATTATCAGTTTTTGTCTTAATTATAAAAAATAAAAATAAACATGAAATCACTTAACAAGCACAGTTTTCTTTCCTCTGTTGACATATTGCCTACTGAAATAGGAAGTTTGGGAGGTACTACGTTGCATCCTTGAACCAAGATTTCTACTTGCTAGTTGGTTGCAGTTGGTATTAGGGGTGGGACATTCTCTTTCTACAGAGCATTTTATGGGATAAATCTGTGTAGTGCATGATGATATTTTTGGTCCATTTTCCAAGATGTAATATAAATGCGTATATCTGCTAAAGGTTACTTTTGTCAACTTTTAAGAGTACACTAGGATATAGATGGCTTCAAAGCTAGAAATGGATTAAAAGTCACAACATTCAAATTTTTTATAATACTGTACATTGTTAACAGCATACCTACTTTACCTTCTACACACTAAGCTTTTCTCAACATTAGAACAGCACAGATCTATGACAAACTTCCAGCTTTTATGAGCAAAGACAGTTCTTCTATCTCCTCCTTTACCCAATACAGCCAGCTTTATGCAATCAGGCCAGAGTTTGCTCCTGCTACTAACTAGAGGAGTTTCATTCTTTGATTTTATCATGCCAACGAACAGTGTGACCATCCCGTCATTGTGACATTGAGACTAATACACACAACGTGACTTCTCTAATAGAAAGGGACTTCAAAACGACTATAATCTCAAAAAGAGATGAAGAAAGAGTTTAATGCATTATTGATTGATTATTCATAATGGTGGAAAGTGGGTTAGAAATGTTGATTTGAAAGTGAAATTGGACTCATATGTAGCTATTGAAAAGTATAAATGTATTATATAATATAATTCGGATTTTACATTATATATCTCAGGGTGCAAATAAGGTAGCTCCAAAAAACAAACCTTTTGATTTGTTCCCAATAAGAAACAAGATTTCAATCAGTTTCATACTATGTCATTAGAGCCATCATTGAGTCTGTGTCATGTACTTGGTGCCATCTCCTGTTGGACATATGTAATTACAATGATCCTCTCTGCCTAAATTTGGATGACTTCCACCTCTGGTTGCAGCAATATATTCCTAATACGATTGGTTTTGTGTTCCCTGACGCTGGACAATGTACTACATCATTTCAGATGAAGTCATCAGATACAGGAAAGCTAACATGTTTTTAGCCAGATATCACATTATGTGCTGTGTGCACATTGTGCATTGTGTGGATTATCTAATGATCAATGCATCCGATTACCTTTTGTGTGGGCTTGTTCTAACAGGAGTCCCCTTCTCTAAGTAATGGTATGTAATATTTTATGTTATGTTTTGTGAAGTTATAAGTGAAAATGCGGCTTAACAGCAAAATCGGTTTACATGTAACATGTATGTGAAAATAAACTGGTAGACGGGTTGTATTCTACTATTTGAGAGCTTACCAATGACATATGACTAATGGCTATTTGATCAGTTTGATGTCTGTACTTATTACAATAATATGTACATTGTAAAATTCTTAATAATTTATCAAAACGGAACACTTGATGTGTCTGCAAATTCAAAGCACTTGTTCAGTTTTGGTAATAATGCCAACATGCATTGTAAAGTACAGCTTCTTCTACAGCTTTAAAACGATACCCATTTTGTGTTGCTCAAGACTGTAGATATTAATATTTTGATAATAATTTTTTTCTCCGTGGGCCCACTGACAGGTTAAGATCAGGGTTAGGGATTTTGAAAATCCCCTGTAGTAACAGTATGTAGTAAATTTAGTAATAGTAATAGAGATGCTATGTTTTGTCAGCACCATTATTGATACACCGCTGATAGTGGACACCTTATTAGTGGATGTTAACTACAAACTGAGGTTCATTTAAAATAAGCTAATGTTCTAAATTAAGCCTCTAAATACAAATCAAAATGAATAAAAGCATAATATCCACTTGCATGCTATCAAAGGCCAGACTGAGACGTGCTGTCAGTCTTTTCGTGCCCCTGAGTTCCTCCATCTGAAAATTATACTGTCTTCCATCTCCTCCGTTGCCATGGAAATTTGCTGTCACCACATTTGTGTGCACGTCACAAGACACGTGGATACACTCTATCTCTTTGACTGCTTGGTCTAAAATTAAACTCACGTGTCAGTGTGACCAGAGCTGTTAGTAAACAGGAATACCCTCGCATTGGCATCAACTCTAAAGGCGCATGGCAAAACCATGATTTCGTAAATAAGGCAATAAGTGCATGATCTCCAGAGAGTTAATTGTGTTTATTTGTTTGTTTCAGGAAGCTGGATGTCTTTTCTCTGAAGTATTGTTTAGGTCACTCAGTCGTTATGTAATCATCCCCAATCAATGAGTGATGGGATCAAAATGCTAGAACGTTTTAAACAGTATGTGTGAGAGAGAGAGACTAGACAGAAACTGGAAGAGTGGAATGTTAAGACACATTCCTAAGGACATGAAGGGCAGGAGAAATGGTGATGTGAGATGTAAAGTATTGGGGAGTAGGGATATAATTTGCTGATGATACAAAATTAAGCAATATCATGAATATTGCTATGATTTTAATACGCTTTTGTTAGGGGGGCCAGTACATTTCATAAAGAGTGCATCAGTAGACTCATTTTACGAACCTTCAGAGCTTGAATATGAGTTGATCATATATTATTATTAATCCACAAAAAAGGCTGATATTTAAAGACAGATAAACATGTCTGTGTGCACCTCAATATAACCGGTGACGCACTGGCAGGATGTGTATTGTGAAATCAAAGTACTGCATTTCAAGCATTCACAAAATTCCAAACATTAGTAACTGGTGCAAGTTATTATACATATCTACAAACGCAGCACCATATAGGAGATGACAGCGTTTCACCAGAGTGTAAATTATTACATTGTAAACAGAACACATACACACAGCACTTTCAGTTTCAAAATAAAAGCCCCGGGTGAAGTTGAAGTAAATAGGGCAGAAATAATTTACTTTTGTATAACATAACTCTAGTCCTCAAAATAAAAAATGATAATTCAGTATTAGACTCAATTAGACTACAATATTCAACAGAGTTCCAAAGAAAAGTTAGGTTTTTTTAAGGTAAATAACGGTTTTTATTAAGCTACTATATGCATCATTGTATATGGAACATACAAGTGTATTTCAATGGTTAAGAAGTAATTACCGAGACATGCATCGATATCGTCAATAGGCTGAAAAATATTGATATATAATTTCTGAAGCCATATCACCCAGCCCTATTGGGGAACATTACCTCAAGGTCATCGAGTGAACAAGCCATGCTGAGACGCTTGGAACGTCTGAAAAATCGTCGGCCAGAGGAACGTTGAGGAAAGCCCATAGTGATGCCTTTGAATCTTCCACCCTGATAGAGACAGAGAAATACATTAATGACAGACATCCTACAATAGTATATCTTTCTACAGTGGTTAACCGATTTAGGTTTTTCAATGACCGAAGTGGATATCTAGAGATTACTGGTATACCAACATGATCACACTGGAAATCAACACATTGCTACTAAATGTTCTGGTAGCCTTAAATCGACCCCATTTCACACCATTGCAAAAACACTGGTTCTAGTACCCTGGAAACCAGGAACTAATCGTGTTCACATAATCAATAATGAGTGCGATTTGGAGGTTGTATTTTCCCTCTAAGATTACATTTTTACTCCACTGACTTTTAGGTTTAGGGTTGCGGTTGTGGGATATGGCATATGGTTGATAAAATATGCATTCCTGTTGACTGTATTACAACATTTAAAGCTATAAAAATACTTTCTTTTGGTGCTACTCCTTGTATATTTCACTCAGAAACTGGAGCTCACACTTGCCATACATTCAACAACAACAATTCCAGCTTCGGCCTCTGGGGGCAGTGGTTTGCATTTTGTTAACCACAGACTGATTTCTGCCATCAACATATTCACAGTGAATTACGTCCAGATCAGGGGGTGGCAAACTTTTTGACATAGTGCCATTTTTAATTTCCCCTGTTAATCACTGTGCTGTACTGTTTAATTAAGATTATGAAACAGACTTTTTGAAGCCCACTATGTATGTTTTTGTGTGTTTGTCATTTTCCTTAATTATGTGGTTTGAAAGTCACCGTCATTGTGGTTTAAGGAGCGGGTATGCTTGGATGAACATCTCAAACACTGATAACAGTATTTTTTTATTTACATCATGCTTTGCATAAACGCACCAATAAAACAAGAACATATAGGCTGTCATCCACTCTATGCAAACAACTTGGAGCGGACACTTTTACTTACACAACTTATCAAAGTGAAGCGCAGTGCTGCGAAATCAGAGGCTCGTGAAGCACGAATGGTTTGCACGTGCACACTTTTGTCATACTTTAATAGTGTTTAGCTACCTGTGATTAACCCTCTGGGAACGACGGACGTGCCGGCGCATCCTGCTGGATATTGTCGTCATTACAGCAGAACATTTTTTAAATACTCACATTTTTGGGTATACAGATAAGTGTAAGACATCATTAGAAACTATAAAGGGTCTACTTTTATTTGTGTACACTCACAATAACAACAAAATCTTATGCTTTTGTAAAATAAAGATAATAAAAAGGGTGAGCTTTCAGCAGTCTCTGTGTTCACGAGCATATTTCAGAAACACGTCACAAAAATGAACTGAAACTCTTATCACTCAAACATGAAACATATGTCTAAAGAAAGCTTAAAATGTCTACTTTTAAATAAAAATTCAAATTTAAAACAAATATTCTCCTGCAATGCAATCTGTTTTTGAAACAAAGCGATGTACAGTTTTTACTAGGCTATCTTATTATCTGTAATGTGATCCCACCCACCAGCAGAGCACACCATTCATACGCTAATGTGCAGAGACGATCAATGCAAATGTACACGCCCCCGACCAGGAGGTCTGATGTAAACACAACACAACTCAACTTTTCTGCGTGTTTGTAACGATGCACAGACAAGAAAGCTCCAGGATATTATGGAAGAGTTAACATTTTCCTCAGAAGAAGAGCGGGACTACGATGAATGTTTGAAGCAGGTATTTAAATTGTATGCTGTATAATATAAATATGATATGTAATATGATATAAAATTATATGAATGTTTAGATTATATTTTAAATAGTGTTTATGCTGCCACATTATCATCAACAAAGCTTGTGCTTGCAAATATGTGTTCAGGTTAAATGAGTAAAATGCACTTTAAATATGCCCATATTAGAAAATCAGCATATTATAATGATTTCTGAAGGATCATGGGACACTGAAGACTGCAGTAATGATGCTGAAAATTCAGCTTTGATCACAAATTGCATTTTACAATATATTTAAATAGAAAACTGTTCTTTTAAATTTTAAAAAGAGTTCAGAATATCAATGTTGTTTCTGTATTTTGGATCAAATAAATCCAGTCTTGGTGAGCAGAAAAGACTTCTTTTAACGGTAGTGTAGGTCTAAAATGAAGTAAAGTCTTTATGTAAAGAAAATATATAGTCAGATTACTTCTTTTAACTTAAAACTTGATTTGGATCATTAAGTCTCCTCACATTCATTCTCTATCCCTCATTGATAGTCCCAGGGGAGGGTCTTTGTCTCTCATGTGTGAATTACAATGAATTACAATGAATATTTGTGATCATTCACACCTCCTCGCATATGACCTTTCAACACTAAAATTGTCTTACAAAAGTTAAATTACTATATTGTTTTGTATGAATGAGTGATCAGGATGGTTTTCACATAATTTTGTAGCAAAAAATCTAGGCTACAAGATCCAGTTCTCAAAAGACATGGTATGTGTTATATGGCCTTATTTCAGTGACTTAAATTATTATAATTTTTTTTTAAACACACATAAATTTTATTTTCTCAAAAATACAAACCTGTACATACATGTTGCTCACATATTATTGTAGCCTAGTTTGTGCTGAATACAGAGTTATCAGACTTTAGCCATTAATATGTTTTTAATCAACTGAAAAAAACACAAATGTCAAGGCATGTCAAAACTTCTCCAGGGCCCAAAATACCCTCAGACCTCAGAGGGTTAACCCTCTCTGTGATTACCCCAAGGTTGCAGGCCCTGGTCTAAATATACATAAACAGCGAAGTCCAAAAATCTGAGACATTGAAAATCTGGATTTTCTTCTGGAATCAAGAGTCTGGTGGTTAGGCTCAGTCTCAGGATTTAATCATTTCACAATGTCCATCTTACCAAAACAGTCTCTTGGGAATCATAAGAGGTAAGCGTTTGAATCCATCTCTCTCTTTTTCAGAAAGACGAAAAGTTTTCTTATTCATTGTGTGGTGTACACATCGGAGCCAGTAAACAACTCTCCTCTTCCTGTTTGATTTGATTATGAGAGGAGTGCTTATTGATAGCACAGGATCACATGAACCTGAGCTTCAGAGGAGAGTTTGCTCATTCCCTCAGGGAAATGAGTGTGCGTGTGTGCGTGTGTGTGTGTGTATGTATGTAAAGATTAACTGGACGAAGGATACCATTTTAAGCTCATTCAATAACTGAAGTTGTCTTTAGGCAAGCACATTCCAAGACTAAAAGGCTTGCAGTTTAAAGAAAGTTTTGCTGGCAGCACCATAGAGTGCAGAAAATAACCACTTTTCATTTTCTAGAGAAAATGTGAGTGGTGTTTTACCATGTAAAATTCACCACCACAACACTGGAGTTGGCCTGACAATTTTCCTATGTATCCCATATATGCATGTCTCTATACTGCTATCATGCCTAGATATGGCAGGTGCCCCCATGTGGCCCCAGGGTTCCAGCCATATCATGTGCATCATCATGTGTAAATAGTCAAAAGAACTCACCCCCAAGTCCATATGATATTCTGGTGCCCAAAGGCTCCTGTAAGTCTATGAGAGTTTTATCATCCACATTACATGACATGCTGATTAATTAATCAAATTAAATCACAATCAATCGCATACATCATAGTTTGCTGAGAAAGGCACCCAAATAAAGATAATTTATATAAATAATGCATAATAATTATATAACTAAATATATTGTTTTATTCTCATATCAATGAACAAGCCTACAGTTGACAGCAATCTATTTTGCATTGGTGTGTCCAGTTCTCAGAGTATGCATTCTTGCGTTCCGTCTGCGCTATTTTTAATTGCCGCTCTATTTACATGTGCGTGCCTCAGACACACACGTTGAGCATCTCACTGTCATTTCAGAGTCATAAACACATTTTTAGGATGCTGTCAAGTTAAAAGTAGTGGAAACTTTGAAAATAACATCTCAAGATTCCTGTACTCTGTTGTGTTTCACACAGCTGTTGTGCTTCCT
This sequence comes from Xyrauchen texanus, assembly GCF_025860055.1. Classification (NCBI taxonomy): domain Eukaryota; kingdom Metazoa; phylum Chordata; class Actinopteri; order Cypriniformes; family Catostomidae; genus Xyrauchen; species Xyrauchen texanus. The sequence continues at coordinate 12,941,309 of NC_068280.1, read as the reverse complement.
CAGAAAGTGGTTCTCATTCTGTGGCTGGACTGCTTTTGAGGTTTGTTGAGGCCACCTATTCACGCAACTCGTAAAAACAGATGTACTTCAAGCTTGAAAAAGTCTGTGATTTTGCTTGCTGATATCACCTCTACAACCATCTCACATACTTAATGAACACTGGAAGATCTCTCCACCCACTTGCAGCTTGTATGTTTGGAAAATCAGAGGGCATGATTAATTGCATACATTTTTTTTCAAATCGACAGCCGTAATTCAGACATTATACAAATGCTTCTCCTGGCATGAATGGTGCACAAAACAGTTAAAATCCCTAGCTCAAAGTATGAGCAATATTTATAGTGATGCTTGCCTTTCCAACCACCATGAGTGTTTCGAAACAGGTTTCCCAAACACTCCCCCTCCATTACTCATGCCATTGATTGAGCCTCAAGCTGAGATGTGAGACCACTCAATCAAACAGGGCAATGTTTTGAAAGCACCACAGAGTCTCAGAAGATAATTCTTCAAGAATTAATTGAACACGATAAAAGCGCAATTTATTTGCAGGCACTGGTTTATCTACTTACCTAAAGGAATTATGCAGATCAGACAACAGCGAATTTGCACCCACAAAAACGATTAAACATAGCTTGCGCAACACAATTCCGGTTTTGCGGATTGGTTGGATGCATCAGACCACAGCGATCTAGCTCACTCTACAGCATCACTCCACTAGTGTGGTCCAGACACCTGAATCATCTCTTTAACATGCTGAAAGTGCACTTGACTACACCGGGTATCTGGATATATGGCAGGTTGTAACACTCTTCTCTATCATTGGATAATTATTTGATGAATTTGTGCTGCTATGATCAATAGAAAATGTACACAACAAACTCTTGTTAAATAAAATTCAGTTTACCTCCTGCTTTCCTCGGGCAGTAATAACGCAATTTCAGTAGCGCTGGCAAATAGCAGAGTTTTGAGAATGAAGTGTAATCTATATGGAGGCTAATTTTTTGGCAGAAAGGAATGACAATGACTTAATTTAAATATTAAGTAATTTATTTTAGCAGTGGTTATTGTGGCTACTTAAACTAGATTGTTGGAGGTCAACAAAAAGAATGGCCTGCTGGCCCGGGGCCAGTAAGAGAGTTGATCCATTTGACGGAAATGTCACTTGTCCCATCGGGCAATCCACTTTTACTTTCAAAATGTGAAAGAATGTGAGAGTGGAAATTTATAGTAAAAAATAAAATATTGATCTTTTTCTCACCCACACTTTTCATATTTCAAATGATGAGCCCAATTTTAAACAGAAATCTGGTTTGTTAAGCTTAATTATGGGGAAGAAAATGCTTGACAGAAAAATATTGTCATCTACATTGATAGCAGCTTCGTTCTTTTAGCAAAAAAGTAGTGTTTAATTAAAGTGAAGATTAATAGAAATGTGGTTCATCCTGGTCATTTTCGCAAAGCGGCATTTAAGCATATTAGGGGCCATTCACACGAACATGTTTTTGCATCTGTCCGCTATGTTTTTCCAAATGTTTTCCTATGCAAACAAGCTCTAGGAGGACCTCTTTAACCAAATCCCAGCGTCTTGCACCAAAAAAATTCTATATTTTAAGCTGTAATGTCCCGTATTCAGCTGGTAGATAGTTGGTAACCTGAACTCCACAACTTTACAATCACTGGTGATTGAAATATGAACATTTACCATCCAGCTGCTAAATATACAAGTCACAGAGTGTGAAATTTGGTTGAAAATGTGACTGATTTCCTCTGATTGTAGAGGGCTGTGCAAAGAGTAAAAGATCGATCTTGGGTTTTAAGAATCAATATTGAGATTGTTCAAATGAAGATTGCGATAAATCAGTACATTTATATTTTTAGCCACACCTATCAATTAGTCGACCACCCTGGCATTAACACTGAAAACAAATTAATTCAAATAAATCAACAAGAGCTTGATGACATGATGGCATGCTGTTATGTGTTCAGAGAAATTCCAACAGAAACGTTAAACAGAAGCCTAGGAGGATGAGTACACAGTGGTGGAGAGACTAGCTGTCAAACGGCCAGACAGAGAGACAAAGAGCAAACAGAAGAGAGGGATAATTTTCACAGGCTAAAGTTGAGGCTGATTGAGCAGATGACAAAAGCAGTGTAATCAAATGGTCTTCTGTGTTGCCTAGATACGCACAGAAATGTGTGTTCAGCCTTATCAATATGACACATCAAGAGCTCGCACACATACACACATGGAGGCCAGGGCAGAACATACTTTAGCTATACACATATGTGTCCTCTTTTTATGCTAACAAGAGAGGACATTTACATAATGCCTCTCTCTCAATCGCACACGCACAGTGGCGGGCCGTGCGTTTTAAGTCTAGGCCTTCAGTGTGATTCATGCCATTAAGAAAATATAGTTTCACAATAAATAAGCCTTTGGGAATCATACATTAGGTCGGAGCTAACTAGTAATAACAATTGACATTTTAAAAACACTTCCACACACAAAAGCCAGATCTTAAAATGACTCAACCCTCAAGCAAGCCAAATTTTTACTGCAGCATGACTGTTTTGCAGACATTCAAAAATCATAATTTTTCATATGAACCTACCAAGGTGGTCTATAATACCTGGAAAAATCCATTCCACTCCCCGATATTCGGAAGATGACATTGTAGGAAACAAAACTGCAACGCTCCTGTTAGCTTAGCAGGGTATGACTCTCATTAGAGATGTCTCCTAGAAACCCAACTGATAAGCAATGCTGCAGTGCTAGCATTTGTGCTTCAGGTGTATGATTATCAAAAGAGATTATAATGATTTATACACCGGTTACTGCAGGAGATTGTTAAACAAGCTTTAATATCATATAATGCGGAAACGAATTCATTTATCAATATACCATAATAAAGTGAATGTTTATCACTAACTTTTGTTTAGAATTTCTGCACGAGCCTCCAAGTTGTAATTCTGGCTTAAAGATGCATTCCATTGCACTTTTCCTAGTAGGAAGTTGTAAAATCCGACTTTGAGTTGAATGGAATGCAGCGATACTTTTCAAAACTTGATCCGCTGCCTAATTTATACTTAAAAAACTGCTGATGTTGCTATAACACTGCAAAAAGCACTTACCAATGTACTTGAGGTGAAAATCTGTCCTCCTTTCCTGTTTTAAGCAATTTACTTTACTAAATTAAGCAATCACACGGTCATGCAGAACATCTAGTGTTTTTAAATCCATAAGGATCTCTTTCTCAATGGTGATGACAGCCGACTCGTCAGACAGCTTGATCTTTCGCTCTTAAATTACGTACATCACTTAAAGCGTGATTGCGTCACTCAAGGCCAGCTAGAAGGCCTCGACTGGTACATATCCTAAAGATCACACCCACCAAGAACAAATAAATCAATCGGATTGGCTGAGAAATCTGACAGTCTGACTTCAGATGCCTATTCACTTGCAATGCAGAGGGATTCTGAAGAAATTCTGAAGGGGGGGGGGGAGCTCAGATTCAAACGCTGCTTCGGCTAACGTTTGTAGATTAATTAAGAGTGGAAAGCGATTAAAAATACATAGGCAAAAAAGTGATTGAGAATGAAAGGATTAAAAATATGTATTTATTTGGCATGTTAGGCCAGCAGAGAAAGCTTTGCTGGCCCTGAGAAATCGCCACTGCTCACAATACCAATGAATTTAATGCAGACACTGTGATCATATACACACTCACATGATGTGCATACCATAAAAAGAAGCATCGGAGGCAAATTATCTGTGCTATGGAGACAGATTAACACAGGTCCCTTTTCAATGAAAGCCATAAAAGTTAAGAATTAAGTAAAAATAATGTCAATCTACATATGGACTTAAAGGAATAGTTCACCCAAAAATGACAAATCTGTAGTCATACTTGACCTCATGTTGTTCAAACCCATATTACTTTCTTTTTGACCAACTGAAATAGAGATTATAAGGAGATGTGTACATAAATTTTTCATTTTGGGGTGAAATCCTTATAATCCCTTAGGAATCAAAACACTAAAGAATCACTGACAATTCAAGGAAAACATGAGTGTTCAAAGGTTGCAGTGTAGTGAATGTTCTAACATTCTGCATCCTGTCTGGATGCCAGGATACTAGACCCAGAACGTTTGTCACTAGAAACACAATTGGCCATGATACCGAGGAATGGGCGATTCAAACATGAGTGACCACCTCTTGATAGCCACAACAGTTTCCATGGCAACAGAGCACCACATACTAATCAAAAGGAAATACCGTGGACTAAACAGCCTTCCTTGGTTGACGCTTGTGAGCATTCGCTGTAAAGAAGCATACGGCTGCCAACATGGGTTTTGGAGGACACACAACATTAAACATTCCATATTTAAGAGGAATTGCTCCTTTGCAATACTTGTGTTTAGTACACTTCAGAGTTGAAAACTAGGAGTCAAAAAGTGGATTAGTAGTTGATGTTTTTTTGGTTTATTATATATGAATAATGAAGGAAAAGAAAAGAGAAAGATACAGGAGTCTCATATGACTAAGCTTACATGAGCACAGCCTAAAGCCCTGAATCAGATTTAGATTGAGGAGTGAACTAGCATAGTTGGTCAAACTCAGTCACCCAGGAGATTCAAAATTTGCATTAGCCAAGCACCAATGGGAGTATATATTGGCTTTGGCCAGTAACATTGCTGAGCATTGCAAATTAATACATGTCTTGAATCATTTTGAAACAACAATAGTGTGACTCTCGCTGATGAAAGTGACACACAAAGAGTCTATTGAAGAAAACCTCTCACGGAATCTTTTGTGAGGGAACGCAAAACTAATTACGAGGGAGCACTGAATTTCAGAAAATAAATTTCCTTTATATCCACAGAGGCTCTATAAACAGGGCTGGACTGGGAAGAGAAATCAGCCTAGGATTTTAGAGCAACTGGCCCAAAAGTTGTTGAGCGGGTGGTCCGTTTTGTGGTCCGTTCTGCAAAAAGTGGTGGCTCATTTTAGAATATCGCGGCCCATTCGGCCGGTTTCATGGCGGACCCTCCGGCGCGCTCTGTTCTCCCGATGGCCAGTCCATGCCTGATCGGCCCCAAATTGCGTCGGTCCACCGGGAAAATGCCCGGAATGCCAGATTACCAGTCCAGCCCTGTCCATAACTTTCAGAAGTTTATCTAGGACAGCTAAAGTTTTTTTTCTCCAGAACACATGTATCCCATATGACTCTTTGCATTAAGCCACCTAAATGAATAAATGAGAAACAAAATTACAATTTGACGTTTTTGTGAGAGGTGCGGTTTCAAATGAGTTATGGAGACTGGCTTATCTCATATGATATAGTGACACAATGACCAGTGCTTTTTGTCACAAATACGCTAGGAAAAACAGATAAACAATCCCCTTTTCATGGGGACAAAATATTTTTTATTCAAAATTAAAGCCAAAGTATGTCATTTCTGCGACACTAACGCCGCCAAACAGAATTAAAAAATAAACAATGTTTTCAAAACAGCTTTCTGCATACAAGTAGACAAAGCTGTAGGCTGAAGATCTCCAAAAGAAGCAGAATCTCCAAAAGAGGGCAGGGTTAATCCAAAAGGGAGTGGTGCCAACTCCCGCACACTGTTAAGCATAGTTTATACATTGACCTGGCACCGCAGCGTGTCCAGTGCGCGCATATTTTTCCAGCCATACTTGACACGTGCCGCAGTTGCACTCTTCTCCAAACAAGAGATGTCAGTGCAGTAGCGCTTTCCTGAACTTTACATTTACATAGCCAGGTATTATAATAAAAGTACATGTTCGCTGGTCTTTTTCAAGAGGTGAACAAAACAAAAACAATTATGAACCAGTAGTAGACTTTACACCATCTGACTGTGGCTTTATATTTAAGAGCAAAGGTGGTTACTTTTAAATTTAAAATAATTGTATGAATTCCGGTTACATTTAAACCCACGTTGATAAATATGCTTGTCGAAAATGTTGTCCATTTAACATTATTAATAGTAGTTTTATGGTGGCTCAAGAGAGCAGGAACATCTGTCCAGCCGCTTCCCTCGAATTTGTCCAATGATGAATTTGGCATGTGCACGACCACGCAAAATGGAGCTTTGCAGGGGCCAGGCGAATGCTGCGGTGATGTCACTTTGTGCGCGTGAACCCTTGTGAACATGTGGCTGTGTCAAGTAGTTCGGGAAAAGGTTAAGTGCTCCCTTTGCTGGCAGTTTGGAGCTCCTGCCCCTTTTTGGAGCTCCGTCTGCATCTATATCCTTCTCGCCAAATATGTCCCTCATCTGCTGTTGTTCAAACGGTCAGATGGTTGAGTAATGTTTTGGGGAGGGTCTAAGCAGGTTGCTCGAATCAAACTCAGGAATTTTATAGTGCCTCAAAGACAGTTTTTAGAGAAAATTAACCTATGCAGCATGGCTTACTTATAGTTGTCTCTGCAAATTAGCTTATTAAGCTTAATTAAGGTATTTTAAAACTGAAAAAGTTACTTCAGCTTTAATACAAAATACAGTTTTATGGCACGTAATAAATATTTATGGTTGGAAATTTCACTCATTCAGCCACTTTTGACAGGTGTGGCAAAAAGTTAATTTTGGACCCTGCTAACTAACTAAAACAAGAAAAGTTGATAGTCAAAAACTCTGATTTACCCGGATTGTGTCTCAAACAGACACTTAAATGTCTAAAAGTTCCATATATTATTTTCCAATCTTTTTGGAGGTCAAGCAGCTTAATTTCACATCAGAATCTAACCGATTGATTTCTTTACTCTGTACTGTATGTTCTTTACACTTTCTTACTCTCTCCTCTTAAGGTGCAATTGTGTCAGTCTTTGGGTTGAGATAATATCATGGATTCCTGTGGTGAGCAGGGATGTACTGTGTGCTGCATGGAGCTCTAAGACTTATCAGGGAGGAGCTATGTTTGAGGAGGTTTCTTTCCTGTTTACTTCATCCATGAGGAGGGGATGACAAACCATACCAAGACATGTCACTAAAAAAAACAGAATCTATCGATTTATCTGTGTTGTATCCCCATCTTAGGACCTCATTCTTTCCATCGGAGTACAAAACTCTGTCCCTCTCTATAAGACTGTAAATCCTTGAAGACACCACATGCTTGAAGCAAAGCTGCTCAGTGACCTGTATAAGACAGTTCGCACAAATTAATACACGGCAAAACTACATTTTGTAGTTTAAAATCATTTTTTTGTCTTGTTTTTTTTTTTCAGTAAACATATCTAAAACATTCTTAAAACAAAACATATTTCATATATAGGCCAGTGGTGGCTCAACAGTTAAGGCTCTGGGTTACTGACCAAAAGGTTGGGGGTTCAAGCCCCAGCACCACCAAGATACCACTGTTGGGCCCTTGACCCTATCTGCTCTAGGGGCACTGTTTCATGGCTGACCCTGCGCTCTGACCACAGTTTATTTGGCATATGCGAAAACAACTGCATTTCATTGGCTCTGTACTCTGCACAATGACAATAAATTTGAATCTTAATCAAGCAAAATTGCTTTATAAGATAACTAGTTTTCAGAGATTTTTATTTTACTTAGCTCATTGGCAAACATTTCTTATTTCTTGTTTAAAGAAAGAATACAAACCCTTATTTTGTTAGATTTATGTTTAAAACAAAAAGCATTTGCCAGTCAGGCAAGGAAAAATAAAATTAATTCAACATATAGATTCTTTGAAAATTAGTTTATTACCTTCTGCAATTTTTTTAAGTAAATTTATCTTGTTTTAATGATGTTTAGATATATTACTTAAAAAAAAAAAAAATATATATATATATATATATATATATATATATATATATATATATATATATATATATATATATATATATATATTTTTTTTTTTTTTTGTCTGATTAACAAAATAATTGTATTAGTGTATGTGTATTAGATGTCCTATATATGACACTGAGCTGCATTTTTCTTCAAGCATGTGCTGTCTTTTAGGATTTACAGTCCTAGAAAGAGGGAAGATAACAACCCAGTGAAAGTCTTTATTTACACTCAAACTGTAAACATCTGAATACTTTATAATGGAACACAACTCCAAATAAATGTTGAGTGTACCAATCTAGGAACAGTCATGATTCAGATGAAAGTGTGTTCTTTGACATGTCAACTTTTCTCTACTCAAGTCTCGACATGACAGTGGAATTCAACATACACAACACTAACAGTTGCTGTTCTGCACATGCTTTTCTTGTTCTGCAACAAGATTTTAAATTAAAATGTACATCAGTAAATAAGGGAAAGTGTATATTCCATTTGAGGTGCTGTAACTGGTTACCATTTATTACGCAGCCTTTTGCAATTCATTTAATCAATAGTCCTTCAGTGTGACGAATATAATGTTAAATTAAAGGGATAGTTCACCTAAAAATGGAGTCTGGTCGTCGAGACCATCTTTGGCCTCAACCAGTAGCTCTTGTGGTTGTAGAACCCCACTTCCTTGTCATGAATCTAGTTGAGAGTTGTTTTGAATGCTTTCGGCGTGTAGATCACCAGTGCAGCGGCCAATCAGTTTGACCACATCCTCATGAGAGTCTATGGACATATTGATGTCATTCACACTTCATTTACTCACCCTCATTCCAACTCTTATGTGTATGACTTTATTTCTTCTGCTTAATACAAATTAAGAATTTTGGAAGAATATTTCAGCTCTGTAGGTCCTCAGAATGCAAGTGAATGTAGCCAGAAATTTGAAGGTCCAAAAAGCATATAAAGGCAGCATAAAATTAATCCATAAGACTCCAGTGGCTAAATCCATATCTTCAGCAGCAATATAAAAAGTGTGGGTGAGATAGATACATTAAAATGTTTTTACTATACATTCTCCTCTCTAGGTGGCGATATGCACAAAGAATGTGAATCGCCAAAAACAAAAAAAGAAGAATGTGTAAGTGAAAGTGAACATTTATAGTAAAAAAGGACATTATGTATCTGTTTCTCAGCCACACCAATCATATCACTTCAAAAGGAATGGATTTAACCACTGGAGTCATATGGATTATTTTTGTGCTGCCTTTATATGCTTTTTGGACCTTCAAATTTCTGGCTACTATTCACTTGCCTTCTGAGGACCTAGAGCTTAAATATTCTTCCAAAATTCTTTATTTGTGTTAAGCAGAAGAAATAAAGTCAAACACACCGGAGTGGTTATGAGGGTGAGTAAATGAGAGAATTTTTATTTTGGGGCGAACTATCTCTTTAATAACTACAAATATCCCACACACTCAATTGATATGAGGTCATAAAACTGCATTTATAATTATACAATAATTAGAAAATGTTGTTTAAAATAGTTTTAGATTAAGTATCACTTCTTGACATATCATTGTAATAATAATAACTTGGTTACAGACAAGTAAACTTAACTTCTCAAGACCATTTTCTCCAAACCATACAACTAACTGAATAATCATTCTAAAACTCAGAAATGTGCATCATGTTTCTAAGTCTTAATGGCTAAATAAACCTTTACTGATATATAAAGGAGTAGAATATTCAGAGTAGTAGAGTAGAATAGTAGAGTAGTAGCAATGAAAATTAGGCTGTGAGGGATGGACTTAAAAGTCTCTTCAATGGTTTGTACTGTTTTTTTAAATTGGTTTTGATCTTTTAATTTAAGAAACAGTGAACATTTTTTAAACATTTTCAGCTGAGAAAAACAAAACAAAAAACTCAAGAAAACACAAGATAAAATTAGATGATCTAGGACCTTCATAGAGCTTTACACAGTGCATGCCATTTAAGAGACTGTAAGTCTATCCCTTGCAGCCGTGTTTTCATTCCCGTCAAAAATTAAATGTGGTACAATTCTGAATAAGGTCTACACTGCATACATTTCACATCTAGTCTATCTGTAAACTGATACTCATACTGTAGAACAGTGCCGCCTATTGGTGATTAAGAGAGTACGTTTTATTTTTTGTCTATCCCTCTCATGACCTCACACAATAAAGTTTAGAGTAGAATAATAACAGCATGATCTCTGGGAACAGATCTCTATTGTTTGAGATGATTTAACTAATTCAAATTACAGAAGAAATTTTTGACTTCAATAGCAGTTCTATCATTAATTAACATAATGCATTACCCTTATTAGTGTTGACTGTCCACTATCAAAACATGCTGATGCTCCCATGATACCTCACACCCCTTCATCATTAATGGCTGCTACCACCTGTGTGAGTTTCAATTTCAAGGAAAACTAAAAGCTTAAATCCAGATAAGCCAAGACAAACAAGTAAATGGAACAAGAAACAAGCACTCTATTAAAGCACTGAACAGAGACCCATGTTGCCTGACATGCATTTACTTTGTTTAGTGGGACCTGGAGCTATTTTCATAGCACAGATGATGCAGATAACAACAATGCTGTTCTAGGAAATCCAAACAATCATGTCTATGTTGTTGATTTGGGCATGTGGACATCATTGTTAGCTCCTTTCGAGGTATTTTAAGGCCCAAACATACTCTACGCAAGTATTTGAATGCAGATGCACCTTTACGCAAGCTCGATTTCACACCTTGATGCGTTGTGAAATGTGTCAGCAGTCAATTCCCAACACAAGTATGCGCTGCATTCTCTGCATTGCTGTAAGGGGCGCTAAAGCAGAATTTCTTCTGTCAATCAACAACTGTCATTGCGGACTTGAGCAGCAATTTGAGTTGAATCTTTTTGAAATATATATACAACTTTTTGTCCCCAGTCCCTCTGTGTCTCTCCCCACTCAACTATTGACTCATCTACCACATCCGGTTTCGTGGTTATGGAGGCGTTGCCCCCTTTGGTCTGAGGTTTGTAACCACCAGAGGAACGCAAGAGTGCATATAATGTATGTAAATGGGATAACACGATGCCCATGCTCATGTCTGTGTTTGCATACTTGCATGAAGTATGTTTCGGCCTTTAAGCTTTACTAATTTTCTACCAATTTGATGTTTTTAAAGAAGCGGACATGTACAATAATCTTGTTCATGTTTATTTGTTAGACTTGATTTAGGATGTCTATAATAAAAGATGAGAATCTGTAGTAAGGGTATATGTTTTGGGGCATGGTGTTGTAGTTCAGCCAATGATGGCAAGCTACAGATTAATGAATCTGTCAGCATGTTCTAATAAAAATAAAGAAAATATTGTTGGAAAATGAATCTACGTGGTTCATTACACATTTTGTGGAAGTTCCAAAGTGAAATCTCCATTGTGTGGCGCAAAAAGCAAGTAGAATGTTCTCCAAAATAGATGAGGTTTTTAGAGTTAGTGCTGTCACAAGTTTTAAATGAATAAAATGTACCTCCTTATCATAAACCTTAAACCTGACTGATAGTGGCATAAAAGCATATTTAAGGTGAATGTATCCTGATCAGATCTGTTTTAATGGTTTGACATCCACCACACTCAGGGCAATGCTATAAATATGGCTGATCTGGTGTCAGCTGCTAAAGGGCAAAAGCAGCAGGCAGAGCAGGGGCTCAAATCTATTTGAACTGAAAATTTTCCACTGTGAGGATGATATGAAGCCTGCTTTGTGTCTCAATCTTCTCATCTCAGGGTCAGTTTTAACATGTTCCCTCCAAGTGAGAAGCCGCCCCGAAAGCGGACACTAGAATGAGGATATTTTGAGCCTGGCTACACATGTCACCTAACTGATAGAAATCTTCTTTTTGACAGTCAAGTCTCTGGGTAATTTTACTAAGTGAGAATGCAAAACTGCAGAACCAGCAGAGGATTTTTTTTTTCTGAAACTCGGTGGTGGAAAGGATAAACTTCCTACCCCAATTAAAAGCAACAAAGTCATATTGTAAGGACAAGGGAAAAAGTGATATCCATTCAAGGAACCTCAGTTGATGTATGCAAGGACTTTTTGCCATACAACAAATGGTTTGAACAATACAGACTCTGGCTCAATTTTAAATAATTACTTACCAATTCCTCATAATCCCAAGAATCAGAAACTGTAATTTTGAATGCATTATAGCTACTCTAGTGGTTCACAGAAGTAAAGAAAGGACTATTTGAAAGAAAGGGTTTCTGAAGTTAAAAAATCCCTGTACCTTTTTCTCGTCTTTAGTTCTTCTGCTATCATTCTGTTGGTGTTGCTGGTGCTCTCGTGGGCTCTTCTCCCCAAACAGTTTCTTAGCCCACTCATCCTTCTGGGCATGGAGCCGGTGAGGCTGTGAGGTAATCTCACCTGCAGCACGGTACCGGTCGGCTGGAATCTTATTCATGGGTGGTGGCAAGGTGCTACAGTTAGCACTGGACCATCCGTCAGTAGACTCTGCATAAGACTCCTGATCACTACTGTGTCCCTGACGCCAATCTCTCAGGACATGAACAGGCAACCAACGCTGGCCTGAAGCCCCTGTCACCTTCTTGCCATGGGCGGAGTAGTGAGAGTGAGAAGGCAGGCCTGACACATCCAGCCGTGAGGAAGATTTTAGATGCCTGCCAGAAATTGGAGGTGGGTCTCCATGGGAATGCGGATGGGGTTGAGGGTGGTCTATAAACTGGTCAGGACGGTAGCCATTACGATGTGGAATGGGGGGTTGTGGTGGAAGACCTCCTAGTACACTTTGGTTACGAGGTCCTGGCAGGGTCTCCCATAAACCTGTGGGCACATGGCGACCAGGGTTAGCACCGAGGTCAACCAAGAGGACTCTGTTGCTCTTCTCCTCTGGCAAGAAGTTGCTAATACCACTGTCACTGTTGCTGCTTGTGCTATTATTCTGCTGAGCATCCAGGTCACCATCAAGGAAAGCGCGAGCCCGCATGCCCTCAATAGATTCACCCATGTCACGGTACAGCACAGACACAAACTGAAGTAGTGGCTGGGAAGTTGGTGGGAACTCCAAACAGCCACCAGTATCTGGGTCTGGAGTGCAGTCAAAGCCAAAACGTCGGGCTACACCTTGGTTGATGTTATGGTGACAAAGTTCTGGATCTACAATGAAGACATGACATGATGTTCGCAAGCTTTGCTCATCCTCGCCATGTCTTTTAATGCCATGGTCATTCTCGGCTTGCATGGTGACAAGACCAAAGAAGCGGCGGTCATCTGGACATACAGCACTGAATGCTAACTTCTCTGCAGGGTAGGTGGCTAGAACAGCACCTCGGTCATTGCATAGCTGTACACAATCATGCATAACTTTGAGCAGAACTAACGAGTGCACTTTTTGTTCCGCACGAAGACGTCGCATACAGCCACGAATTGCCTGCAGGCTGTCACTTTCCAAACTGACACTTGCTGAGGCTAATTCAATAGATCCCAGATAACCCACAATCATACCAACATTTAGGATCCCTGCGGAATCAGCTGTTTGCAACAGGGCAAATTCATCTTGCTGTTCAAACATATCGACAAACACTGAGTCCTCATCGAGTATTTTGGCCATCTCCTCTTCCGTAAGTAAGTTGGGGTCGCTCTTGCAGGAGACAGCATTTCCATAAGGGAAGTCTGGCTCTGAGTGAGGCCTTGTTTTAGAGGCAGATGCACAAGCCACTGCCTCTGAGCTGCTGGATGAGTGGCTGGAATTTTCAAAAATCATGTTAAAGATTCCACCAGACTGCATTTCCGCTACAACGCGTTCTGCACGGTTTATCCCGAGAGTTTTTGAATCCATCTTTGGCCTCAACCAGTGGCTCTTGTGGTTGTGGAACCCCATTTCTTCATCGCTTGAACATGAATCTAGTTGTGAGTTGTTGTGATTACTTTCAGCAATGTCCAAGTGTAGGACACCTGTGCAGCGGCCAATGAGTTTGACCACATCCTCGTGAGATGCTTTGGACACATTGATGTCATTCACACTTAGGATCTGATCTCCAGAACGAAGGCCCACATAATCAGCGGGACTACCCTTCAGAATGCAGTTCAGCACACAGGGAGATTGACCAGAGAGAGTGAAGCCATAGCCTGTTCTCCCCCTAGCGACCTCCACCCCTCTTATGCGTGCAGACGGCTGGGCATTCCCACGCCTCCTGCCTGGCTCTGATTGTCTAAACATCTTTCCTTCTTTTTCTACTGGTTTCTCTCACTTCTGACAAGGGCTTCAATGCAGACTGGAGGGTTAAATGTACCAGTAGAGTGATATCATCCTTCCTACTGTGTAGCTCCTGTGTGAGGTAGTAACCTTTTGCATGTTTGACTGTTCACAGAACATCTTCAGCAAGGAGAGAAAGGAAAGTTAATTCATGCATTGACAGTTTAAACAACATAAGAGAAAATTATACACAAATATGGTGAGTGGGTGATTTCAGGAGCTCAATGTGGAATGAGTATTTGAAGTTGATTAAAACAAGGGATTGTTCACCAAAAAATTTAAATTCTGTCATCCTTTTCTCAGCCACATGTTATTCCAAACCTGTATTACTTTTTTCTTCCATGGAACACTAATGGAGTTTAAGGCCCCGGCATAGTTCCAACAATATCAAAGAATGAATGTGTGTGACCTTATTTAGGACAAAATCTGTACAAAACGAAAGTGCTTTTTAGTTAATTTCAGTGATTCATAACAGCTCACCAAGGAAAACTTTTAGAAAAACTTCTTACCACCTGTTAAACACCTTCTTACTGCCATTGGTCTACGTCATCGGAAAGTGTATCCTGGAGCTCCACCTACTATGAGGTGACAACTAATTACCGTTCAGTTAGTTAAGATCAGTCAACATGAATACAACGGCAAGTTATTAGCGAGTTGGTGCAAACTTACCTACATCTGCATGATAGTTCACATAGGGACATTTTCCAAGAACATGTCATGTGATTTATTTTTGTTTAATTAGTCTTTATATGTTGCTTCACTCAAGTGCCTTCTACAGTGAAAGCCATTTACACATCTGTCCATAGTGACATATGCCTTTATTCTTTTCTCTATATTCTGCCCATTAACACTTTTATAAACCCAATTTTGCATCATAAATTACAATAACAGACTGTAATCCGCCCAAAGCTTATTCAAGGCCCTTTCAACAGGGCCCTGTGACTATGAGGGCCCGTTGCCCTCTTATAGGACCCTTTTGCCTTCCTGTTTCTAATTATATTTTTGAGCCACTCTTTAACCCTATAACGCCACACATATCATATTTTATACATGACTTTCTAAATCCTCTACAGCATCATTACAATGTGTATGAGATGTCAATTGTTTCCTGGTGAAAGTTTCCATGCTCTTCTGAAAGTAGAAGACATTCCAATAATTTCCAAAAACAGTTACCATCATATTTTGATACACATCTTTTTTTATGTGAAATCTTTGCTGATTTTGAAGTAAAATTAACAATAGCGTTACATTGTTACTGATATTTCAAATGTAGTAATTTTTTTAATTCAAGCAACATGTGGTTTGTGTGGGACAAAAGTACTGATTAAACTATATATTTAAAGTTTGTCAAGTAAACTAGAATGCTGGTTTTCCAAATCTGGTCTGAAAGTCTAAAATAATTTTAAATGTTTGAAATTAAAAATGTACAGGTCTTACAGAAAGAAAGAAAGAATGAAACAGATTAAAGGTCTTGTGTGTATGTTTTGACATCTGAAGTTTGAAATCACGAACTCAAAGCTCATTTAAACATTCTGTCAATGTAATGTAATTTTGGCTTAAATGATCCTTTCACAGGGCTTTTTTGATGGTAGAATAATAATGGTAGCCAAGCTTTAGGGTCGTTCCAAATAGAATTTCCAATAAAATGACCAAATGACCACTATTTTTGAGCCCCACGCCTTTCAGATCATCGAAGCTCTCACAATGGAGGTTTAAGTCTTTGAAGTTAAATAATTTTATAATGTATAATTGCCCCTTTAAATAGATGCACGTTTAAACATTTAACACACATTTTGTTACATGCTTGTTTTTGTATGCATCATTTTGAGTTTACGTTATGTTTAACAAACATTAAAATGATACCGTCTCTTTAAGTAACTTCTTTTTTTTTGTGTGTGGTTTCTTTACACATTCATGCTGTGTGTTTGAATTAATCTGACTGTAAATAACAGAACGGGTATTGAAAGAGACTTGAATTAAAAAATAAATAAAACAAGAGAGACTTAAATCAATGAAAATTGATTGCATAGATCTCAACTTAAGAAGACAATTTGGGGGAGCCTAAAAGAAAATTGGCCCTGGGGCCCTTGCTAGTCATAATCCGCCCCTGCCAATGATGTGGACCAATGGCATAAGAAGGTGTTTAGCAGCTGGTTAGAAGTTTGCCCAGGCAAACTGTTACAAACTACAGAAACAAATGCAAAAACATAAATTTTGTCCTAAATTAAGTCATACCCATTATTTTTCAATTTTGTATAAAGTACTGCCTTAAGTGTGCTGGGGTCTATAAACAGTAGACTGGCTGTTTTAAAGCATGCACCAGGTTTGCAACAAAAAGCTGAACAAATGATGACAAAATTCTCATGATTGGATTAAGGATTCATAAAAATAATAAGAATTGTAGTAGCCCCACGTTAGTTACTATGTCATGTTTTAAGCTTTATCAAGAATTTCAGTATCACATTTTTAATACTAGTTTGACATGTTTTATTTTCAGGAACTTTGAGGAAGCATTTCGTGTAGGCCTAGCTGTGTACTCCTTACCTACCCACTCACACACCTGGCTACCACAGAGCAGAGAGCTCACCTTATTGCAGGTGAAAGGCAAGGCATCCGTTGCTAGGCAACAGAAGTAACGCAGGTAGCATAAGAGAACTTTCAGACGGATCGCGTCCTTGCGCTAGAAAAAAAAAAAAAAAAAGCTTAGACTCACGCAGCACAACGAATATAATAAAACGATGTTGATACGCGTTTTTAAAAGTTAAAGTACTTGACACGGCGTCTAAAAAACGCGGCACTTCAGCGTGAGACACGGGAAAAACTGCGTGACGCGTCGTCCAACGCATGTTTACGTAAAAAGCGCAGACGGACGCAAAACGAGTTCGGCGTTAAAGGCCTCTAATTAATGCATGTCAGAAAAAGACAATGCATAAGGCCTACTTTTTATGATTCATAGGAGTGATGTCAATCTTACGGAAGTCTAGAAAAAGTTAAAAGGAAAACTATTTTTTAAAGGATTATACATACAAAAAAAAAGGTTCATGAAATGAAAAACAGACGTCCTTAAGGACGGTCATGTGCCGTTTTAAAAAGCCACACCGTGTTAGAAAAGTGCATTCAAGTTTGCTACTCTTCGACAACACTTATCTCCGTGCAGGCATTTAAATACGTGTTTGGAAGCCCAAAAAAAATAGTAAGATACGAGACTTCACAATTGTAATAGTGTTAGAGGTCGACGGTTGTTTTCCTTATTGAACGCAGGACCGTAAAGTTAAAGATGCGAAATTAACTCATCCACTCTTGCTGAGCGGATTTGTCCCGCCCTCACTTCCCCATTGTTGGAATGCCCACGCGTCAACGTGTGTAACCATGACAATGGGATTGTCTCTAGATAGTTCGTATCTCTCATTGGTTACCACAACTGTCAATCATCTCCAGAACAACCCAAACCCAGTTTGACTGTAACTTGCCAACTGACCACAAAAAGTTATTCTACAGGTGCCCAAAACTACAACAGCGAAAAACGACCAAATGTAAAACCCCAGAATGTACATCCTAATGCGTATTAATTTCCCAATAAATAATTTATTTTTTAGAGATTGAGAGTTCGGTATTGTTTTTCGCGAGTAACAGCTGGCCAGTGAGTGGTAACATCTAACGGTACTGACTTATCGGCATCAACAGCCCGTTACTGACAAGACAGACAAACTAACATATATTACGACGCAACACATTTAAAACGGATAATAATACTTCTGATAAATACAAATATAGTTAAATTGACAGAATAATTTACCTAAAAAGTCTCAAAGGTTTTATTTTCCGCAGAAGCACAAGAAATTCCCATGGCTACATTGCTAACCTACATTAGCCAGAACTTCCCAAAACTTTCCTGTGATGAAATAAAACAAGTTACCTAGCAGGGGTGTACACAGAATATTTAGTCATATATTGTAATTACAGATTAAGTTATTTGATGTTCATACTTGCGATGAATGTGTCCTCGGCTGATGCGAAGTTTAATGGCATGGTAACCTTAGTGCTGCAGGAGGAGTAAACAAAAGGAGAGGGCAGCTGGTGTGTGGACAGCAGCAAGGAGGAGGAATCTATATTTTTTCAAGGACACCATCGGTAAAGGGCTTTTCCTTAACCGCAAACCATTGAAAGTATATACTTCAATAACTTCTTCCAATTACAATAGAAATGAATAGGGGCAATTTTTGGAGCATTTAAAAAGATCTTTAGAAAATCCATCTCAGCTATGTTGGTCCATACAATGCAAGTGAATGTGACCAGAACTTTGAAGATCTAAAAAGCACATAAAGGCAGCATAAAAGTATTCCACCGACTCCAGTGGTTTAATCCATGTCTTCAGATGTAATATGGTAGATGTGGGTGAGAAACAGATAAATATTTCAGTCTTTTTTGTATTTTTTTTTTTACTATAAAATCTCCTCCCTGCCCAGTAGGTGGTAATATTTAGTAAAAAAGGACTTAAATATTATTTGTTTCTCACCCACACATATCACTTCTGAAGAAATTGATTTAACCACTGGAGTAATATGATACCTTTATGTGCTTTTTGGACCTTCAATGTTCTGGTCACAATTCACTTGCGTTGTATGGATCTACAGAGCTGAAATATTCTTCTAAAAAATCTTTGTTTCTTGCAGAAGAAA
Organism: Xyrauchen texanus; assembly: GCF_025860055.1. Taxonomy (NCBI): domain Eukaryota; kingdom Metazoa; phylum Chordata; class Actinopteri; order Cypriniformes; family Catostomidae; genus Xyrauchen; species Xyrauchen texanus. Next base: position 12,922,548 of record NC_068280.1, on the reverse strand, counting down.
GTCATACACATCTGGCATGAGGGAGAGTAAATGATGAGAGAATTTAAATTTTCTGGGTGAACTAACCCTTTAACATGCATTTTGTTTAGTCTTGTGGTTATACCTTTGAAACACTTTTATTTATACTTTTTTTTTTTTTAACATATGGATTGGCCCCATTCACTTCCATTGTAGGCGATTCATTGTAACCTTGATTTTTGTAAGTAAGGACCAAGTCGAAATAGATTTTTATAGTAATCAAAATATATTTAGCTTAACTTGTATTGAACCCATCACTGATACATCCACTCAGCTCAGTTCTGGGAATGTCCCTTGGATCTGCCCTGATTGTAAACTAAATTTCAGAGTATTAGCAAAATAAACTTATCTAAAATCCCAAGCAAACATATAAAGCAAATAATAATAAAAAAATACAATAAGACAAATTGAATATTTTTAATCTTTTTATTTCTATATTATAGTCTTCTCATGATTTGACGTTAAAACAATCCATTAAAATAAATACATCAATTGTTTGTCTTTTTTTACTGTCTATAGCCTGCAGAATTGAGCTGAATAAATAAAATAAAGGGAATCGGTTTCCATAAAGAAAAAAGGCTCCGGTGCTAGACCATCATGGCATCCTATACTATGATACTTATGGGACATGCTGCTCCTATCTGCTAATCTCCAATTAGGTCTTACCCATCTCAGGTACAATAGGCTTATCGAATACATGTTCTAAAGGATCACTACTTTCATAAGGAGATAAAAATGGAGATCAACAGGGCCACGGACATTTCCTGAATTTGCCAAGTAGGTCTAGCTGTGGCCTGGAGATCTCCAAATGGGGTCGGAATCTCCCAAAGAGGGCTGGGTTCCTCTAAAAGGGGGCTTCACTTCCACTCATGGTTAGGGGCTCCCTATATCTTTCCTGGCGGTTTGGAGCTCCCGACCCTTTTTGGAGCTCTGCCTGCAGTTAATGTATATCCTTCTCAAATTTGCTGGGAATGAGCAATATAATGCAAAGCGAGTAACTTTAAAAAAAAAAAAACATTTTTACTTGAGATGCATGAAATCAGTCAGAGCTATCCCCTCCCCTTCTTAGATACATAAAAACTAAAAAGGATGGAAGGTATTTACTTTCAGATATGTCTGAAATGGTCAGTTGTAGGTGCACAAAGTAAATGTTACAATTATGTAGTATTTTCATGTTTGGACCAACTACACCAGTGGTTTTTGTAAAAGGATTAAAGTTGTATCTGACCTTAACACTACTGTCCTATTTGGCCACTGAAGCAGCCCAACAACCAAACAATCTTACTATGTAAAGCCATCATTTTGAATGGCGTTATAATCTGTCACTATGTTACTTGCAATAAATGCTGTAGGCATGGGGCAATATTGAAGCAAGGTGAACGTGCCAATACATTTCAGAGAAGAAAAGGCTTTTCACTGAGCAGTGAAAATATCAAGTGCTATGTACATATTCTGCTTTACTAAGACAAAGCAAACATCTTATCGCTTCAGAATGAACAAACATCTAATGGTCTGTATACTATCAAACATGCCCAGCTAATTGCCTGCATGGTAGCAAACTAAAAAGCATGCTGTGAGTTGCGTCAATTTGCCAAATTTGTCAGTCATTGGTAGTTATAGTTTAACCGTGTCCATGTAGACTGTCATCCCACTAACAATCACAACAGTCATCCCATTTCATCGGTTACTGTGACATCACAAAAAATATTTAATATTGAAAACAGACTACAGCATGCTTCGAATATAATATACAAAGATCTCTTCAGCTTGTCACCTAAGGATTCTATTTACAGTGAAGGCTCCTTTGCCACCCGAGACAACAATTAAATTATTGTTTATCTGTTTTTTCCCTCCCCCAAGTCTCATAAAGGTGAAAAGAAAGGCTGGGTTACTGCACAGTTTTGTTTACAAAAAGCCTTTCACTTTATGCCATCTCATGTCCATTAATGGGTGTTGTCATGCGCCACAGTTTATTAATTTCATCACAAATATCATTACTTTTACACAAATTGTACAGGATGTAAACACTCTAGAATAAAATGCATACTTCCAGTCATTAAACTAAACCAATAATCATACCTTACGTCCTGAGCTTTTGAAAGAAATATCTCAAATAATCAAAAGATAAATGTGTTGCAAGGTACATATCATGTTATGAAGATTTGAGCTGTCATGTTTTAAGCAGAAACTGTGTAATCTAAACACCTCTCCCCTAACTGCTATAGCTATTTCAAACCTCGTCCATATAAAATGGCTCAACTTAAAATGCGTCAACTTAAAAACAACAAATATAAACAACTAAACTGTAAGAGGAATCATAAACTTTGTTACAGGCAATTTAAGTGCGATTGGTGGAGAACAGGGTAGAAACAGGAATTGTAGAAAATAACTGGATGTACTGGCGACTATAGCCAGCTTGTATATCTGCATTTGTAGTAACTTGAAGTAGCTGAACGTGGGCAAATTCCATACGGTCTGTAAACACAAATGTGATCTTTGAGATGAAGTGTTTTAATAAAGGACGATTTGACTCCGTAGTTTTTGTATCAACATTAGCTACATGTTCTTCAGTCGGTTTATGAAACTCTATTTGAAAATTCTATGTAGAAGAATATCAATGTTCTACTGATGGTCTTTGCTTGGACTGCATGACAGGAAATCTTCAGTAACACTCGTAGATTCCAAATGAATTTATACAAACAGATTAAGGAGAAAAAAGCCTGCCTTCATAAAAACTGTTCTTAGTGCCAAGAGGTTAAAGTCACATATTCTGGTTGTCTGGTAGTAGTAGACATACTTTTTTTTTTTTTTTTTTAAATAAAGACTTTAGGTGTTTGGGTGCAATGTGATTTTTGTGGCCACATACTTCAGTGAAAGTGCTTTGGTCCCACTGTCTCTAATAACTATGAACTATTTGGGGAAATGTCCGCTTGTATATCACAGATGGTATCATATCAACAGATTCAGCTCAATATTTCCAATGATGTCTTCTGTTCTAGTATGGGCCACATTATGTAACCATTCTTTAATGACTAACTGCAATGTAGGTCCTAATGAAATATTATTATGTAATATTGTGGCCAGTCTCCAATCTTGTTACGGTCTGTTTTATAGTGATGTGTCTTGGTGAATGCTCTGCAAACAGCAGAGTAGTTGGTAATATGGGCTACCAGGAGAAGCCACCATCTCAAAGACAGACTGGAAGGCCCTGCGGTCTAACTCTTCATCGATTTGGTGTCGGTAGAAATCCATAGCAACCAGACAAAAGAGGCTTATGTCCACTGTGTCTGACTTCCCCATACGACTAATGACATGAGGCAGGCTATAGGGGAAGTGAGGAGTTAAGGAGAACAAGGAAGAAGAGGACGAGGAAAAATGCAGGAAACGAAGTAAGCTATTAAAGGAATCTTTTGGGTTCAATACAAGTTAATCTCAATCGACAGCTTTTGTGGCATACTGTTGATTACCACAATAAATAATTTAGTCTTAAAAATCAAAGTTACAGACGGCACTAACAATGGAAGTGAATGGGGCCAATTGTTGGAGGGTTTAAAAAGGCAGAAATATGAAGCTTATAATTTTATAAAAGCAATTATATGAATTATTTTTTAAAACCTGCATTATTTGAGATTTTTCTGGACGTTTTCCGGTTTAAGGCGTTACGTCGTCATGACAACGAAGTTGTAAAATTGGATAAAACTTTAGACAGAAATGGTTATTTAGCAATTGTTTCACACTAAATCATGTTAACACACATATTGTTCATGTCTTGTGTCTATACTTTATAAACGGTGATTATTTTAATGTTCACGGATTGGCCACATTCACTTCCATTGTAAGTGACTTGGTGTTACCCAGATTTTTGCCATTTTAAAGAAAAGGAGGGGCAAGTCGAAATACGTTTTTGTGGAAATCAATATTATGAGACAAATACTGTCGATCAAGTTTAACTTGTATTGAACCCAGAATATTCCTTTAAGATCACTATATCAATATGGTCACAACAGAGCACAACAGTCTGGTTCCAGAAGTAAAATCCCATTAATTTATCCAATAGATTAATACATTTTCAACGATAACTTACAAACCTTTAAAGACTGAACTACCGTGAGCTACGAGGTTGTTCATCAATGGTATATTCTTCCGTTGAAGCCACCAGTCTGCGCTTATTTAAAATTCATTGATTAAAAATTGTGTTTGATAGCGGAATTCAATGTAAACAACTATATTACACATAGTACAGCAGAGAAAGACCCACCAATCTGAGAACTGCGGCCAACAAAACCCACGAAAAGTACCTCGGAGCGACTGCCCACTCCCATAAGACACTGTGAATGACGTAATAGAGTCAGTGTCTCTTCACTCTTAAACTATATAGATTTTTACATATTGAAATATTTTGCAACAAACATAAAATATACTGTTTCTATACTTATATAATCAACATCCTAAAATCAATAGTTTTATATTTTCTCATCGGTTTTTATTAAATGACATTATTAATACTACATTATCATTAGCAATGCCTCATGGGATTGTAGTTAAGACGGTAAGTACACAGTTTTGAAACTTTGTCTTCATGGCCGATTTTCAAATAATTTAAAGTTTGTGATGTTGTGATTCACAAGCTGGTTGGTTTAGTTCATGGCTTACAACTGTTTTATGAAGGGTTTTATAAAACGTCTATGGAAGAAATGAATGGGCGAAAATTGTTCCGGAACCCAGATGGCTGAAAAAGTGGGCGGGCACTGTTGCGCTCTATAAAAAGGTGTGAAATAATATTAATGGTTATCCATGATATTGATGGAAATCAGAGGGCACACATGTATGTGTATACAAAGGTGTTAAAGGATACAGGGCAGAGATCCACTGGCTGGTCGAGGCACTGACAAAGAAACAGGACAGGCTCCACATTGCCATGGCGACAGGTGTTCTCTGCGTGAAGTTCGAAAGAGAGAGTAGTACCCAATCACGGACCATGGAGGACTGGCCAGTCGCATGAAGTGTTTGAAATACCTATAGCAAGAAATACACACCCATAAATTACATATCACCAGATAATACAATGACTCGAGGCATATGAATAACTCAACTCGAATTCATATTTCATGTCCTTTTATTTATTTATTTGGCAAGTGGTCATGTAATAAGTGGATAATAAACAGTCAGGCCATTTACGCAATATAAACAACAGCACTCTGACACAAAACGGAGATTGGATTCAGCCATTTCTGGTTCAGAAACAGACACTGCTGTCTGTTTCTTCTCATATTACTTCAACATAAACAAACTCAAATCATTATTTTATGTCCATTTAAAGACGCACTACGTAACTTTGTGCTCTCTAGTGAAATCCATGTTGAAATTTAAAATTGCAAGCAATTTGCATAATAAGAACACTTCCATCATGTTTTAACTACTGCTCGGGCGGATAAATCTCATGATTTGAGGTTACCTGGACATCGCCTGTGTGTGATCATGATTGACAGAAATTCAGAGCCAGACACATAACGTGCTATTTTCATGTTGATATTATTATGTTACACGATTAAACATTTAAAAATGAAATATTACTTGCTTTGATGAAGATAAACAACACTCTTATTTACATATTATGAATGAATTAATTATACACTTTTCTGACACTACACTCAAAGCACTTTTACATAGAGAACAGGGGACTCTCCTGAATCACCACAAGTTACAAGTATATTTTAATATGATTATTCAAGTGTTTTATCGACTATTAATGTTTGTATTGTATAATACTAATCAATTTAAGAGGTGAAACTTCTGTACTGCTGATATGAGTTCAATGTAAGACTTATTTTAACATTATTAAGCTAGTCAATGAAATCACTGACGAAAACCAAAAAACCTTTCGTCAGGGCCTGAATAGCTCAGCGAGTATTAACACTGACTACCACTCCTGGTGTCACATGTTCGAATCAAAAGGCATGCTGATTGACTCCAGCCAGGTCGCCTAAGCAAACAAATTAGCCCGGTTGCTAGGGAGGGTAGAGTCACTTGGAGTAACCTCCTCGCTATAATGTGTGGTTCTCGCTCTCGGTGGGGCACGTGGTGAGTTGAGCGTGGATGCTGCGGAGAAAAGCGTGGGCCTCCACACGCGCTACATCTTTATGGGTCATTATCGCAAAACAAAAACCTTCATAGTGATACAAGACCTGACTACCCTGTCAGGATTTATTTTGAGATAAAGACCGGCTGACTGTAGATTATCCCTTAAATATCATACTGTAGTTCATATCTCAGTTTACTGAGAATCTAAAACTATGTATAAGATATCAACACAAAATTCCATAAATTGCATCAAACAGAAAACAATTCTTACTTTGTAGACCACTGTAGCCATGAACTGTGGATAAGGCTGCTGATTGGACAGGAACTCTCCAATGACTTTGTTCATGACGTCTTGCAGAGGGAAAAAGTCATCCAGGAACTGCGGAAGGATCCGTGCCACCACACGTGCCTCACTCGGAAAACCTTTACGAATCCTGAAGCAGGAATAGCATTGAAATTTCCAGAGATGAATCACTAGAATAGCATCATAAACCCACAAATACACAGATGAGCCAAAACATTATAAATCACTCACAGGTGACACAAATAACGTTGATCATCTCCTAACAAGGCCACATGTCAAGGTCTGGGAAGATTAGATTGTAAGCAAACAATCAGTTCTCATAGTCAACATGTTGAATGCAGAAGAAATGGCAGGAGTGAAGACTTGAGCGACTTTGACAAAGGCCAAATTGTTATGGTCAGACGACCGGATCAGGGCATCTCTGAAACGGCAAGGCTCCCGGTCAGCAGTGGTGAGTATCAACCAACAGTGGTCTGAGGAGGGACAAACTACAAACCGGCGACAGGGTGTTGGGCATCCAAGGCTCATCGACGGGCAATGAAGGCTATCAAGTTTGGTCCGAACAGACAGAAGGTCTACTGTGGAACAAGTTTCATTTTAATGATGGTTACAGGAAGAATGTGTCACAACACACAGTGCATCGCACCGTGCTGCACATGGGGCTCTGTGTACATGTGTGCCGTTTTCCCGGAGAAGTGATGGAACCAGGATGCACTGTGGGAAAACGACAAGCCGGTGGAGAAAGTGTGATGCTCTGGGCAATGTTCTGCTGGGAAACACTGCATCCGGCCACTCATGTGGACATCAATTTGATATGTACCACCTACCTAAACATCGTTGCAGAACAGGTACACCCCTTCATGGCAATGGTATTCCCTGATGGCAGTGACCTCTTTTAGCAGAATAATTTGCCATGCCACACCGCACACATTGTCCGGGAATGTGTGAGGAACATGATGAGTTCAAGGTGTTGCCTTGGCCTCCAAATTCCCCAGATCTCAATCCGATTGAGCATCTGTGGGATGTGCTGGACCAACAAGTCCGATCCACGGTGGTTCCTTACAGGATTTGAAGTATCTGCTGCTAATGTCTTGGTGCCAGATACCACAGGACAAATTTAGGGGTCTTGTAGAGTCCATGCCTCCGCGGGTTGGCGCTGTTTTGGCGGCATGCGGAGGATCAACAGTATTTTAGGCAGGTCATAATGTTTTGGTTCATCTGTGTATATTTTAGTTCAACTTAAGTAAAATATAAATTAAGGGGAACTCTAGATATAGATATAATTTCTGGGGCGGCACTGAAAGAATTATTTAGCATCGAGTTTCTTCAAAAAGTACCTGTCAAAGAGAACGGATACACGCTCCATGGCAACGATGACTGATTCACTGTCAGGAGCCGTAGTATCTGCATCAGCGGGGAGGCCAGGAGTTCCCTTCTCTTTCCCTGTATAGTGACATTACAACAGCCACCAGTCAGAGGAAAAGTTCCATAATAGATCTATTCAGATAAAAAAAAGCTTTGGAAGTATTAAATTTTTTATTATAATTTTTTTTGTTTAGCTTATTATGTTTGTTTCCTTGTAGTTCATCACATAAATCAGACATTTAATAGACTGGAAAGGAATATGTTAATTCAACAATCTCCCAAAAGAGACAGTTTCTTAAGAACTCATACATCTGGTTCTGCAGTCATACGGTGGATATTTATGAGTTATGTTAGTAGGGTGAGTATCTAAGACGGGACTGTGCTCTAGGGTGTTAGTAGGGTGGGTCAGTATTAAAGATGAAGCTGAAATGTGTCCTGCCTTCCTCTGCAGCCACACCTGTGTACATGCAGGTGAGCATGAGACCCAGGGCAGCCATGGCACGGTGTGGACTGGGCATGTTCACCCGGTCCACGCTCAGCTTGACTAGCGTTTCCGCATCCATGCGTGACAACTGCTCAGACAGAAGCAATCGCTCCAGACCACGAAGAACACAGTGGTAAATGACGGACGGAGTGGCCTCCTCGCTAGCTGACAGCATCACACAGCACAGCTGGAAAGGTAGAGAAGAAATACTTTGAAGGGAGAAATGAATCAGGGTCTGAGATCATATCAAGGCTTTATGTAGCTTTAAAAATGTATCAGTATTGTGATATGCATAACAATATTAAAAATGCAAGAGGTAAGATACAATAATATATTATACAATAAATACAATAAAAACTAATCAAGGCATGTTTTTCATTATAAAAGATGGTAAATCATATTTAATAATTTTAATTACAATATAACAATAAATGGTAATATACAGTGGGATTATAAAGTATATGAACCCATTGGAATAACCTGCATTTATGTATAAATTTGTCTTATCTGGTTTGATCTTCATCCAAGTTATATTAATGAACAAACACAATCTGTTTTAACTAATCTCACAAATAGTTTTGTTCTTGTACATATTGAATACATCATTCAAACACTCACAGTGCAGTTTGTAAAAAGTATGTGAAACCCTAGGCTAATGATCCAGACATTGGCAAACCTGGCATCCAATTAATGAAACAAGATTGGAAATGTGGGTTACAGCTATTTTTACTTATAAACAAACATTTTGAGTATGCTATTCACAAAAAGCATCTTCTGATGTGGACCATGCTTTGCAAAAATTAGATCTCAGAAGACCTACAATGAAGAATTGTTGCTGTGCATGAAGCTGGAAAGGATTATAAAGATATCTCGAAGAGCTTAGATATTCATCTGTCCACAGTTAAACATATTGTCTATAAATGGAAAAAATTTATTACTGTGGCTACTCTTCCTAGAAGTGGCCATCCAATCAAAATGTTTCAAAGGGCACATCGCAGAATGCTCAATTAGCTAAAGACTAGAAGGAATCATTGGAACTGGTTAACATCTCTTTTAATGAGTCTATTTATATGGAAAACATTACAGGAATGGTGTCCATGGCAAGAAACCACAAAGAAAGCAGCTGATCTCCAACAAAAACATTGCTGCCCAGAGGAAGTTTGCCAAAAAACCACCATGACACTCCACAACAATACTGGGAAAATGTTGTGGACTGAGGAAACTAAGGTTGAATTGTTTGGGAAGATGCAGCACTACGTATAGCGTAAAAAGGGCACCGCATGACAACATGAAAACATTATCCCAACGGTGAACTACGGTGGAGGGAGCATCATGATTCAAGGCTGCTTTCCTGCTTCGAGGCTTAGACCGCTTGTCATCATTGAGGGAAAAATTAATTCCCAAGTTTATCAAGAAATCCTACAGGATAATTTAGGGTGGCTATGCACAAGCTGAAGCTCAGTAGAAGTTGAGGGTTGCAGCAGGACAATGACCCTAAACGTCAAAGTAAATCCACAACAGAATGGCTTCAAAAAGAGAAAATCCTTTTGGAGTGGCCCAGTCAGAGCTCAGACCTTAGCCCAATAGAGATGCTGTGGAATGACAGCATCTCCCAAAGGAGGATCGACCAGTTATTAAATCCAAGGGTTCACTTACTTTTTCCAAAGCACTGTGAATTTTTAATGGGATGTGTTTAATAACAAACTGAAATATAATTGTGTGTTGTTAGCTTAGCACAATATGCTATACTTGTGACTTTGATGAAGACGAGATGATCAATTAATGCAGAAAACTAGCTAATTCCAAAGGTTTCACATACTTTTTCTTGACACTGTATAAATACATATAGATTTTTTTTTAATTCTGTGAACATTTTTGAGTGATGATGCAAACAAATCTGAATCAGTTTCAAAATGATTCATTGAAAATGAATGTCTGAATTGATCGAAACAGAATGAAAATGAATAAAGATAAATTTAAGTTGAAATCAGAGACACTATTAAAATATAGCACGTTGCGAGACTAAGATGGATCGCAAAATTAATTTAATGACAATAACTAAAAGAAAAGTGCATTAAACCATAGCAATATTCACAATTAAGTTTAATTTTAACAGGATAAGCGGTTGACGATGGATGGATGGAAGTTTAATTTTAAATCTACAGCAAAAATCATTAAAAATGTATTGTGAATATTCCATATATTGGCCAGCCCCAAATCAGGTCAGTCAATGAATGTGTTTACATGCATGTAGAAGGTAATGCAAATAGCTTGGCTTATATGGCTTTCCTTTATCAGGGTAAGGTTATAAATGGTTTAAGAATAAATCGGTTCAACATTTTTTACCCCATTCCAATGATTTTGTTCTGCATGTAAACACTGTTGACGGCATTCTTACCAGTTTATCCAATGTGCGCAAGTGTTGTGCATAATAATAAGTTAAAAGAAGGGAATAAACAGATGAATTCAAATGTCTTGTAAACACCGTTTTCTTGCATCTATATATATATATATATATATATATATATATATATATATATATATATATATATATATATATATAAATATAAATAAAAGAAGCTGATTTTGGTTATCATCAGCAAATTGGCGTGCATGTAAACGCACTCACTGACTCTTATAATGATGATCAGTGGCCTCTTCTCACCTGAATGACCCCAGCATTGAACTCAGATCCTACATCCAGTGGGTAGTTCTCCATCATGTAGAATGCTACGGCGCACATCACCAACACATGCTGCTGGTTGTGTAGGTTCACACAGCTAAAAGGCACACACATAGTTTTAGACCCAAACACACTCCTCTATTTTTAGTGAAGCTATCAGGTGCTAATTCTAGCCTTCGTCTTTAATGAGAGATCACACATCTCAGTAAGACACCATACATTACAGCTAATGAGGAGCTGATGACCATGCAGTGTGTGGGCTTGTGTTGTGATTGCAAGTATGAACCTATTATTGAGTCTCTCAGCATGTCACAGAGGCTTTGGCATTAGCTTTGACTGCATGGGGGATAACCTCTTAAGAGAGACGGTATCAGTGTGAAGTCTTTCATCCAATGCAGGACGCTAACCGTTAACCTCTAAGAGTTGATGTGACAGTAATAATTGGACTGCAACTGCCATTGCCACCAAGGTTGAGGTTCCTATGTGGTTAAAGCTCAGGGCTAATCAGTACAATCCCTGCAAGGAGCCCGTAAGTCATTCACATTTTAAGTGTGGCACTTAACATTAGGTTGAGTGCCATGACTGTCGCTGTAATACGTGTACTGGAAGTTGCTCTGGAAAAACAAAATATTAATTATTAGTATTTACTAATTATTAATGGTGCTTGCTAAGACTGATATGGTTTTTTTTTATGGTCGCTGCAGATGCCGATATCCAGAGAGCAGGGTGACCGATCTATCACACAATTGAATAATGTAAATAACATCCATAAAACTGCTCAAATAAAATTTATAAAATTTTATTTAGCAGTATATTTACTCAGTTCACACAAAACTTTAACTTTGTAATAAAAATAATAAAAACAATCTTTAAAAATAAGATTGTGTGTTTTAAATGGTAAATAGCAGTCATCCAATAGCATTGTCATACAATTTTTGGCAAATAAGCTATTCATACATATTAAGAAGTAGGAAATAAATAACAATGCACATAGTAGTCCAGCAACCATGCATTAGCAATCGCATTCTCACAAAAAACTGAATCAAACTAATTGCACATACAGTGCACAGTGAATATATCACTTACTCAAAGCACACATGAAGTGCTTTTACTTCAAATCTGCTCTCTAGTGCTTGTGCAGATCCAGCATGCAACAATCTCTGGACAGCTTTCAGTTTACACGGTCCGGATTGCCTGCTTGAAGTGACTGACCATAATGCAACTTTAGTGAGTCAGAGGAACAGAATTTTGATCCAGACTAATAGAATAAGCAGGAGCATTTAAATGAGACGTTGTTGTACGGTCTATCATTGTAGTAACACAATAATACTTGACAACAAAACAAACTGTGATTGGTCACTTACATTTCTCAGACGTCTCTTCAAATGTAAGCAGGCGATTCTCCACGCCGTCACGGCTTAAGAAGCTAATGCGAAAATGTATCGGCCTATGCGATGTATTGGCCTCATCGATATATCGGTCGATTACTAATCTCTATTTCTATTGCTAATTCAATTTTGGCATGTAACTTATCCTGCACTGTTTGTGTTACGAACATGAATGATACCTGTTATAGTGTGGCTTGTTTAGGAAAGATGTACCATTACTTTTCTAATGCTCTACGTATTAAAAATATTTACCTACTTTTCTACTAATTATTGTCCCTCGCTGGGTGACAAGGTTGAATTGATGGTATTTACTGTGTATGTATGTGTTCAGGTAGGAGTGTTACTTACTGTGCTAAAGTTTTAATGTTAGAGAGCAGGTATTCGCTGACAGTAGGTATGAGCTGGCGTGCTGTGTCATCCAGTAGATCACATTCCAGCACATATAGAACTCCATGCAGTGCACCGATACGACTGGGCAGATGAGTGCTGCGTAAGGTGCTTTCCAACAGACGGCACACAGGCTCGGCAATGGCCTTATCCTGAACACACACATTTTCCCAAACAATTTAAAAACAATAACTGCTTTAAGATATAGTGATGGTTTATTCATGCATCTGCTGGGTCAGAGGTACACACACTCACCATGCCCAGCACCGCAGCTGCTTTGCAGATAGCCGGTACAAGGTACTGGTTGAGGATCTCATCCTCTGGTGGATGGACCTTCTGCAGCTCAGTCAGAGTGGAGAACATCATATCAAATTGATTTCTCTCTGTGAAGAGATCAGATACTGCCAGCAGCTGAAAGAGAGAAATAGATATCACTTACACAACAGCAAAAAATAGGCTATGTTCAAGCATTTTGAAAATGAATATTGTGAACACTTCAGATGCAACTGCACTTTCATTTTATAAAAAAAAAAAAAAAAAGTTATCTTTCAGTTGTCTCACAGCCAGTACGTTCACATGCTCCGTTATAATCAAGCTATAACTGGTTTTTGCATAGTCGAGCTATATTCTTCTTCTGTCTGTCCAAGTATACATGGCACCTGCTAAATCAAAAAGGTCCTTTAAGTAAGGACATCAGTTGAGAAAGTGACATAGACGTTTTCCGGAAGACCTTATACATTAAACCGGACTTTGCAAAAATTATTCTATTATTTTATGCAGACCAAAGCATTTAAAAGGCATTTGAACCCTTATATTGTGTTCCAATTAAAACTGACTGATTTAAACTTTTTTTTTCCTCAAAACTGTAGTTAATTTCATCCAGATGGAATAAAATGTCATGACTGCACCGGGGTTGTCCCTGTAATAAGTGCACTGTAAGTTGCTTTGGATAAAAGCATCTGCTAAATAAATATATGTATATGTAAATTCAAGCACAAACTCACCGATCTGACCACCTCACTGATGAGCACAACAGGAGTCTTCCTACTGCTGGGGCTGCCTGGGAGGATCCACTGGCTGTAGAGCTCCAGGAGGAACTGGGAGCAGGAATGGATGTCAACCCCAGCACGGTGCTTCCTGAACAGGATGAGAAGACAGCATCAGTCTGGAGAAGTGTTTGAATGAGCTGCAGTAATAGTAACTGTGTGTGTGTGTTCTGACCTGGAGTTGATTGGCGATAATGGTGGCGAGGAAGGTGCGGGTGCATCCGTTTCATCTTCCTCATCCTCACCCCATTCTTCCTCCCTCAGAGGGGTAATATTATTTCCTAACCACACTGAATGAATTGACACCTGCAAAGTGTACAAATATTTTTAGTAAAATGCATACATAAGTTAATGTGTCAATTCAAAAGTGAATTACAATGATTCAAGTGTTCATGTTCTGGATAACTAACTTGACCCAGTTTGTAGTCCATGTTTCCCATCTCCCTCTCTGTGTTTATCTGCAGAAGGAGTTTCTCGTGGCTGATCAGGGTGCCTGAGTTTGAAGATGGACACATATACGCAAAGGTCATGAATGTATCGACAAAATACGCAAGCACCTACAGAGTAAGAGAATCATTTTGCTGGACACTGACCTGCCGTTGAGGATGATAAGAATGGCACAGGGTCCCAGGCTTGATAGGGGAAGTGTGTGGCAATGTTGTCCCTCTTGGACACCATGGCTTGAATTTCATGCTCAACCATACCTCTGATCACACTCAGCTTACGGCCATACCTGGAAAATCACACAATTTACTATTCACCTCTACACAATTAGTATCTTCTAATTGTCAAAGTATGAAATACTCACAACAAAATAAAGCTAAATATGTGTGTACACACCTAGTGTCCAAAGCTTTAAGTATTTTGTTTCGGGGTTGCTGTTCAGGGCAGCTGACAGCTGGATTTCCTGCTGTTGGTAGAGTCATGGCACTCAGCACCAGAGAGGTGATGGCCTGCACTGCCAGTACATTTATCTGAGTCCTCTCCAGATCCTCCTGAAACACAAACAGATGGGTCTCATCTGCCACTCATAGACATCCCATCAATGACAAAACACAAACGCATCCAATACCCAGATGAGTGGACAGTTACAGTGGAAATCAAATGATTCACCTCTTGCTGAGTCTCCTCCTCTTGGTCCATCGTGATTGGCTGAGTGACCAGCACCCCCAACAGAGTGGCCCATGTTTCCTCAAACTGTGTCCGACTGCTCCAGCCTATAAGGAAAACACATGACTTGAAATCAAACTTGAGATCCTCAAATAAAGAACAGTGCGACTCGGGTCTCTCAGAAAATAATTATTTAAAAATCTTAAAATGCATTCCAGGTAAAATGCAAATTAAGCTAAAATGTTTTTAATGTTTAGCACTTACATTTACATTTATGCTTTTGGCAGACGCTTTTATCCAAAGCGACTTACAGTGCAATTATTACAGGGACAACCCCCCAGAACAACCTGGAGTTAAGTGCCTTGCTCAAGGACACAATGGTGGTGGCCGTGGGGCACAGTTTTTCTATAGACTTCCATTGTGAGTGCATTTTGGTAATTTTGGTTTTTCAAACTTATTATCACTGTAATCAACAGTATGTCACAGATGCGGTCAACAGATCTTATATTGGAACATTCCTTTAATAGTTCACCCAGAAATTATAATTATCTTATCATTTCCTTTACCTTATAGAGTCTCAAACTCATATGACTTCCTTTCTTCAGCAGAACACAAAGCTTTTTTTTTTTTTTTTTTTAAGTATACTGTACATGATGTGTGTTTGTCCATACAATGCAAGTTACGTACCAAGGAGACTGCAAATGTCAAGATTTATAGTGAAAAAGTTTCTCACCCAAAACCAATCGTATCACTTCAGAAAACATGAATTAAACCACATGAGTCATACAGATTACCTTTATCTTGCCTTTATGTCCATTTTAGACCTTGAAAGTTTTGGTCCCCATAAACTTTGGGGGAAAGTTAATTGTGTAAAATCATATATTCTTCAAAATATCTTTCTGAAAGATATATGAAAGTCATATGAGTTTGAGATGGCATAAGGGTGAGTAAATTATGAGAGGTTTATAATTTATGGGTGAACTATTCCTTCAAGTTAACTTATTTAATTACTATTAGAGACAGATCCAACCTCCCTATCCCTCATACCCAGAGTGTTAATGCGGTAAAGGAACTCCCTGAAGACATCTTTTTCTTGAAGGAACTCTACAGGAATCTCAGGCAATGCTGTGCCAAACTCTCCTGTAGGCCTGGGGCACCAGCCCAGTTTCCAGACCTGTAAAATACAAATCCCCAACACACAATCACTTACAGTTCTGAACACCTATAGACACAATGTACAAAAACTCTCACACATGTGCTCACCAGTGGTGGGATGCGGGTATAGCTGTTTACAAGGGGCAGCCTTGCCAGGCTGATGATGACATTCTGAAGGGTTGGTGTAAGGAATGCTGGGATGTTCTTGTTTCTATGGTGGCCCAGAGCCAGCACACTCTGCAGTGCTTCAACCAGCTCAGCCATGATCTCACAACATTGCCATAGACGCTGATCTGAAAAAAAAAAAAGAAAAATAAATGGTTTACATTAACGCTTGCCTGGTTTTCATGAATCACTGTGTAAGTTGTGTGTGTTAACTCACTGTCTGACGCTGAATCCACCTGGTCCTCCTCTGACTGATCTGTTTTGGATGTTTTCCTTTCTGGCCTCAGAAGCTGGTCACCAGGACCAACAGCGACTACATAACACATGCATGAACCATCATAATCACAAAATGAATATTGATTGTTTAACCAATCTACACTGAATAGTCTTCATTTTCTCCACACAGGGTTTAGTTGGAATGGTTTACACACATACACACACCTGCGTGGATAAGGAGCTGTACGCATTGGATGATGGAGCAGGTGTGTGTGAGGTAGGAGGGGGATGTGAAGTGTGTCCACACCGCCGGCTGCTGGAGAGCCAGACACAGACATGACAGACTCATCTGAATATCCACACTCAGAGGCAGCTGATCCTGCAGCAAACGCCACACCACCACCTACATTGACAGAGACAGACTTCATCAACATGCATGTGTTAACTGCTCCACAAGAAAAAGTAAATAAAGATAATATTTCTGGTTAAATACAAGTTAAATTATTGCTTTAAAAAGCACAAATGTGAAGCTCATATTTTTGTAAAAAGCACAATGTTTGTAATTTGAGCTGTAAAGTTGTTGAAATTGTCCTTTTGACGTGGAACGTGTGATGTGATTCATCACAGTCTCAAGCGATTAATTCAGCTGCATCATTTAAAAATGTATTTTCAGTGCTGTAGACTTGCCCCTTAGACTTCCATTGTGAGTGTATTACTTCAAACATGTTTTCGTTGGTTTTAACAAATGGTCTAAATAATTTTCTGGGATTAATCAACAGCATTGTTGCCATGTTGATTATAAGTTGTATATAACCTGAAATATTCCTTGAATGCTTCTTGTGATGAACGTATCAGTCAGTAGTAGCTACCGATGTACTAGAGGAGTGTTTGCATGTGTGTCTCTTACCTCTATGGCAAGGGTGCTGAAGGTGGTAATGAGTGTCTCTTTGTCTTTGGGAATGTGTAATGAGAAGGGGAATTTGGACAGAGACAGCAGATACTGACTCAACACTCCACACAGACTCAACACAGTCTGATAAAACCCAGGCTCACCTGCAACACACACACACACACACACACACACGCAATTAAGAGTACTCTTCTATGCTCAAGTTGCTTAACTTAATGGACACAGTGAATTGGATTATATTTGGAAAACAGGCTTTCCCCCTAGTATCTTTGCAAGCATACTTAGTGAATAAAATTGTATTCTAACAGTGACTAACCATACACTTGATTGAGTTTCTCCCTGTAGGCATCCACACAGGTCTTGGAGGAAGGGAGGAGGGGCTGGTGGGGGGAGGGAAGGAGCTCTATAACACCGGCCAATCGCTCAAAGGCCACCTGTTGAGCCGTCTCAAATAAAACTGCCCCATGATCCTTACACATCCTCTGCAACCCAACACTCAGACATGATGCCAGCAGACAAAGGTTAAAGTCCTGCAAGTAAAATAATGCATCAGCGTATGTGCATGAGTGTACTGCACGTGTGTGTGTGCATGTGTTAATAAGTGAGAGACATGCATGTAATTGGTCTACCTTGCAGGTCATTAAGTCATTTAGGTCAGGTTGGGGAAGTTTGGTCAGCAGCTCTGTGGTTTCATATAGAGCTCCATCACCTCTCGAACAACATTGAGATTTCACCAGAGCAACATACCACTCCTGCAAATACACACATATTAATTCAAATTATTACATCACAGTAGACAACAGTTCTAAAATGACACCGCTGTAATTTGCAGACCTTATTAGGTTCAACATTTTCAGGGGAAGGGGGTGGGTCCCCATCCAGTGGGTGTGATGTAATGAGGGCAGTAGGGCTCTTGGTATCTTCAGCAACAGTTGCTCTGAACCTGTCCAGCAGGGAGTAGAACCGCTGATGCCTAACATCAAAAAGACAAACATTTAGCGAAACTCAGTAAAACTCAACACATGATTATAAAATAACTATTCTGAAAATAATTGTTTGGAGAACTTCAAAACAGCAATCCTTAACAGAAAAAGTGTTATAAAAATGTGTATATAACAAGCTAATTACAAGTTAATCACAGCCCTAATAAGTGGACTGATAAGACAGGAAAGGAAGATATAAATGAGTTCCACTTTACCTCTGAGCAAGGCCACTGGTCTGAAGGTACTGCTGAATCCTGTCCAGCTCCTCCAGAGGTAGCTGAGCTATACTATTCTACAATGAGAAGGAAATTATAAATAAGTAGTATTTTCAATTGTAATATACCAAAGGCACAACTACAGACTGCCTAATGGACCATTTATGTGCCATCGGATGCATATAGTTCACAAACACGATAAAAGATTTCCAAAAATTGCTAACACCGATTAGATTGGCTGGATTCGACATAATTTATGAGAGTCAAGGAACAAAATTCCACCAGGATAAGAATAAGTTAAAGTTTAACAACTAGTCACTAGATTTTCAGTCTTTGTAGCATTAAATCTTTACAAAATATTCATGAACTTGGTGCGTGGGTGTGTGTTACCTGTAAGGTCTCAGCCAGTAGCATCTCCACACGTCTACAGGCAAGTGTGTCCACCATTCGAGCCAGTACACGGAACGGTGTGTTGAGTAGTTTGTCCACATATAACATAAGCAGAGCCCCAGACTGACTTAGGTGAATGCCTTCCAGACACTGCAAAGTCTTCTTTAGCATCACAGGCTACACATTTACACATTTAATACACCGGTTACCAAAAAGTTAACAACAGAAAGAAACAGAAATAAATAAGTTGGTGAGTATTTTTGTACATACAGTAGAAAGGTTGTCACAGCGTGATTGAATAGCCTGTATGAAGAGGCCGCTGGCCGCAGAGTTTCGATGAACTGCACTGATGAGATCCTGCACTGGTGGCTCATGGGAAAGACTGATCAGATCGCTCACATGATTCACTGTCAGCCATGTCAGATGCTCAGAGTCGTGCAGGTTTTGACACTGAAACAGAAAAGAGAAGGAAACAATATAAGAAAATATAAGTTAATTGCAAGAAAAATAATTCAACTCTTTTAAAATGTATACTAGTTTGTGCTAAAGTTTCAATTTCTAGATTCTGATTGGTTGAGTTACATCCAAAGGTATTAAAATGCAAAACACACATGTTTGACTGTGCAATCTATAATAATGCGGAAAAACGTTACATGGCACCTGTAAACAGCCTAAAGTTAAGCTTATAATCCAAATCCTATCGTAGAAAAATTGACATTTTTGTCCCACTAGTGAAAACAAGCTTGTTTCAATCACTGTTTTCAAAAGACTTCAGAATTAGACCTGGACAACGTTCAGAAGGAATTTTGGACCATTCTTCCTTACAGAACTGCTTCAGCTCAACCAAATTCTTAAGATGTCTGTTATGAATGGCTCTCAAGGAATTATTTTTTCCCATTGATGATGGCAAGCGGTCCAGGCCCCGAAGTAGCAAACCAGCCCCCAATCATGATGCTCCCTCCACCGTATTTTACTGCTGGGATGATGTTTTCTTGTTGGCATGTGGTGCCTTTTTTACACCAAACATATTACTGCATGTTCATCCCAAACAATCCACAAAAAAATTTCTCAGTGGAGTGTCAAGTTGGTCTTTGGCACACTTCAGGCTTGCTGCAATGTTTTTGTTGGAAAGCAGTGACTTCCTTCTCGGTTTCCTGCTATGGACACAATGCCTGTTTAATGTTTTCCATATTGTAGACTAATGAACAGAGATGCTAACCAGTTCCAATTATTCCTTCAAGCTGTCACTCTAGGGTTCTTTTTTACCTCATTGAGCATTCTGCTGTGTGTCTTAGTCAACTTGGCTGGACGGCCACTTCCATGGAGAGTAGCCACAGTACTAATTCATCTCCATTTATAGACAATTTGTCTAAATGTGAACAGATGAATATCTAAGGCCCTGTTTCTACCTGGTATTAAGATGCGTTTCAGGTGATCTGATCACATGTGGTCAGCCCTAAACACAGGTCTAAACAATTTTGTGTTTGGATCACAAAAACAACATATGAATATGGTCAAAAACGCATGTGACCAGATCACATTTGAGGTGAAAACGCTAATCTGTCCTGTATGTGTCCCAGCAGCAGTGAAGCAGTGCCACCCCTCCCCTGTCAATCAACCACTATGCTAAAACAAGTGTTTAAACTTTGTCTTTTACGAGCGGTTTTAAAAGGAAATAACTGTCCGATCGGAAAAGTTTAAAAAGCAGATGCAAATACAATCATGACAGCTTCACGGATCTCCTTTTGTGTGTCTGATATCAACACAGATGACAAGCAAAAACACCTGAAGCTCCTTTAATACAGGTAATCTACTAAAATAATGGATAATTCTGCATGACATGTTGCGTTTGTGCTTAGATTAAATTTCAGCCACATCTGGGAGAGACAGCGCACCATTTTCTTTCACATTTCTTTGTCTTTTCTTACTTAATTGTGCTTTATTTAAAAACAAAAATTAATTACCCCATTTCTCCCCAATTTTGGAATGCCCAATTCCCACTACTTACTAGGTCCTCGTGGAGGCGCAGTTACTCACCTCAATCCGGGTGGAGGAGGACAAGTCTCAGTTGCCTCCGCTTCTGAGACAGTCAATCCACGCATCTTATCACATGGCTCGATGTGCATGACACCGCGGAGACTCACAGCATGGCGAGGATCATACTATTCTCCGTGATTCACCCACAACTTAGCACCCATTGAGAGCAAACCACTTAATCACAACCACAAAGAGGTTACCCCATGTGACTACCCTCCCTAACAACTGGTCCAATTTGATTGCTTAGGAGACTTGACTGGAATAACTCAGCACACTCTCGATTCGAACTCACGACTCCAGGGGTGTCAGTCAGCGTCAATACTCGCTGAGCTCCCCAGGCCCCCATTATTGTGCTTTATTAACATGCAGTAACACACAGACATGGTGATTGATGTCTGTCGACAACTTTGTAACCCTTTCCAGCTTTATGTAAAGCATACATTTTTGATCGCAGGTCTCTGAGATCTCTCTTTTTGTGAGGCACGGTCCACGTCTGCAGATGCTTCTTGTGAATAGTATAATTAAAATATTTGAGTGCTTTTTATAAGTCAAAGAATTTGTAACCCACACCTCCAATATCATTTCATTAATTGGATGCCAGGTTTGCCAATTCTAATTAGCTCAATAAATACAAGAACAATACAATAATGTGTGTTATTTGTTATAACAGATTGTGTTTGTTCATTATTGTTACAAATGAAGACTTTATATATCAAACCAGATTTTAAAGACAAATTTATACATAAATGCAGTTAATTCCAAAGGGTTCACATACATTTTTTTGCCACTGTACATTGCAAAATCTGCTTTGTGTTGTATATAAAAACATCTCTAACTAGTGGTACAATCAATGCAAAACATTTCTTCTCACTGCTTACTCAAAGCTTAATTCTAAGCTCTTCAAGATCTTTCTGTTCTATTAATGGTAAACGTTGCTTTAGAAATCTCACCACGTAGTCACAGAAGAGAATAAGGGCCCCTCGTCTGACAATCTCTCTGTTGCACATGGCCAGTTTTCCCTCTGGTCTCTCCTCTTCTCCAGATGAGTGCGGGCTCAGCAGAGTAGTACTGGACAGACTGTGTCTCCTGATAGAATAATGGGTAGAAAAAGTTGATTAGAGGAAATAAAAAAAGTTAAAAAAAAAAAACAAGAACTGATTTACCACAGGCTTGCCTCTTTCAAGTAGCAATTTCAATCCTTACTTAACACGGGCAACCTATGGCAGGCCAATTTGTTATTTACCCTATACAAATTGAATTAGCATTAATTTCCTAAAACTACCAAGATTTTTACTTCCACACTAATCTGTGTAATTTGAAACCTCCATTTTCAGTTTCCTAAAGTATGCAATTAGTTCCTCATTTAAACGAAAGCCAAAAAGATTTGGAACAACATGAGAGTAAATTATGACATAATTGTCATTTTTGGGTGAATTATCCCAATATACAGCATTCGTCTTTAGGCGTTGGTGTGTCATCTGACCTGGGCGTCTGATGCACCTCTGACCACCAGGTATAGTTGGTGTAGTTGATGATGAGAAGGACCTGACACCAGAGCAGGACTAGAGACGGATGTGTGGTGATGAGCTGGATAACCAGCCCATTCAGACCTTCCAGGGTATAAAAACGACACCCCTCCACTCCCTCTGCCTTCAGTAGCCTGCTTCCTGCTGCCGTGATACGCCGGAACATTCCTGAATGGGGAGTGTGAGAGATTATGGGTGATCCAGTTGAAAATTTCAGAATTTAAATTATGTATAGGGCAATATATGGGCTCTGCAGATGTGTGTACCTGATTTGAAGATGTGGATGAGACACATGAGCAGTGTCCCAAGCTGCTGACAGTAAAAAGTGTGCTGTTGCTCACTCATGTCAACCTTCACCTCCTTGGTAGCAATGTCATCCAGCAATACCCCCACCAACTGCAATAAGAACCTGACAGAGGATGAGAGATATGGAGGGAGAGACAGATTGAGTGAGAGAGAGAGAGAGAATGAGGAAGTAAGAGAAAGGCAGAAAGGCCAGTATGCTATCATTATTTTGAAAAACAGTGGCTTTACAGGATGAGGACTTACCTGGCAAAGGTTTCCTCAGGCGGGAAACGCTGGGGCTCCCCATTGGTCTCTTCCATGGTAGTGGACTGGGCAACAGGGGGAGAAGGGTCATCTTCTCGGAGTTGGCAAATAGTGGGACAGGAGAGAAAGTTTGGTGAGAGTGAAAGCTCTTGAATACGAGACAGAATGATGTCCTCTGTGGACTGCGAGATGAGAACACGCAGGATGGCGAGAATGCCAGACACCCACAACTGCACCGTGCCCACTGATGCCTATAGGAAGCACAGGGACACAATTAATAACTTCACATGATTACTTAGTATTGGCAACCACTTTCCAGCCCATGCAATAATCAACTATTTCATCTACAGCAAAAGTTCATTAAACAACAGAAGACCACATGGAAACCTGATTTAAACTAGGGCTCACAAATTAACTTGTCAATTAAGTGAGATTAATTATATAAAAACTAAAAGTCACGCACCCCAGATAGTAATAAGGAATTTTCATACCATCCGAGTAATTCAAGCTTGAAGTACCACATTCATGTTTTTACGAGTCTTAACCAGCAGGGGGCAGTAAGCACAACTCCAGAGGTATAGGCAACAAACCACACAGACAGCAAACAGCACAAGATGAGGACGCATTGTTGCGATGCAGGGGTATTGAGATGTGTTTTTCTAAATTTCAAACTACGTTTAAATTGACACGGTGACCAAAAAATGCTGTTTATGACACACAACAGGCCCAGATCTACAACAGGAACTTTAGGGTGGCAATGAGATACTGCTTCTGTTGAGGCAGGTCTTAAATTCTAGCACATTTTGTTAGGGTTAGGGCTTATCTAATTCAACCGTTTGCATCACTTGCACCTTGGAGGGCATAGAGAGTATTTTGGTGGACAAAGCTTACCCCAGATACAGCCCTGCAACACAACCAAAGTGAGATGGTTCAAAAGCACCCGTCTCATAGACGCGTCTTTAGAAAAGCCATTATAATTAGTCCATCTCCGACAGATTGACAAATTAAATCGCAATATGGAATGTTGGCCAAAGATGTGTTCAATGATATGGAAATAACATACTGCCTTCTAAAGCCACATTTTATATTATCTAATAAATGCTTTACTTGTCTTCCACAATAATGGAATATAACATTGAAGTATATTTATTTACAATTATTAAATAATCAGATATTTAATTTTTATTTGACGGCCTTTCTCAGCAAATATTGGTTTTAGTGATTCATTTTAATAATTGATCGACATAGCATGTAATTAATTCGATTTAAAAATAAATAAATAAAAAAGATTGACAGCCCTAATTTAAACATTTTAACATGTGTTAAACAGAGTTAAGAGCACTACATTTTAAGTGGTAGCCAATTAGTCAAAATATTAAAATTTTTACTTTGAGCAAAATGTATTCAGAAGTCTAAATTCTAGAGAGCCCCCTCACAATAGTTTTGCTTTCCCTCGCAATACATTGACCATTATTTTACTATAGTAACCATATTTTAACCTTGATATCCATAGTAAAAACCATATTAATAATACAGGGGAAAAAAAACAATGGTAATAAAAATCTAAATTTTTTGATTATGGAATTACCACGGTAAACCTATACTAAAACCATGGTTAATTATATGTAAACAATAGTCTGTATTAAAATGTATGTTCTGTTGTTATACCTTAAAAAAAACATGATTAATTGACTCACTTTTCATAGTTACTACAATATTATTATAGTAAAACCATGGTTTCCCCCAAAAAACAAAAACAAAATATGGTTAGCCTACAACAGTCATTGTTCCTAAAATATTAGAAAACAGTTTCTGCCAAAATCTATGGTTACTACAGCCTTCAATATTACTATAGTAAAACAAAAGTTAATCTAATATATGGTATTTGCATAATACATTTTTATTACCATAGTTGTAATTTTCCTATATTATTTACAACTGTTATAAAATATGGTTAAAACCAAGGTAAATTTATTGTGAGGAAACACAAAACTATTTCAGAAGAAACATGTCCTCCAAGGAGCTTCATAACATTCAGTTATAATGAGGAAAAACACATTTATTGGAGGATACAAATTTTGTGAATGATGCAAAAATCTGCAGAGCTTTCAATAATGTGCTGTAGGCGCAGAGTCTGTGTGGGCCTACAAATACCTAAGTGAGGTTTCTCACCAAGGTAGAAGGTGTGATGAACATGCTCTTCAGCAGCATGTCCACCGGCCGCAGTGAGGAGGGAGCCACTGTCTCAAACAGGGTGTTCAACACTCCCAATGCCTCATGAGAGTCCAGGTGCATCTGTCAAACATACAGCAGCAAATCCTTAAATCACAAACTCATAAAATCCACATTCATCTGTGAGAATAATAAAGCAAACTGCCTGTAGAATTAAAAAATCCAAAGAAAACTGCAAAGCCGTTCCACAGATTGAAATCTGAATAGAAAATGCAACTGCACTGACAACACAACGCATCAAGATGTCAGGCTGATGACAGAAGATTAGATAATCAGACAGAAACGCACTTGTTGTTTGCCGATCATCGGCAGGATGATGTCAGCAATTTGTCGTGAAAGCCTCTTCCACTTATCTTCATTCTCTTTGTGGCACTGTTGCAGCACCAGAATAAACATCTCCAGAACCTACATACACACACATGAAAAAAAATAAACATTTTGTCTTCATAATCAATTATAAAAATGTCATGGCAAGTTTTTTTACAATCCAATCAATTCCCAATGGATAAAACGGAGTACCGTCCTACATTTTTTATTCCATTTCCTGGTTCACTACAAAACATGAAAGGCATTTCATATTGCCTTTAAACCACTTCAAAACCCAACAAACATCTTTACAGAGGGAAGTGTTACCTGATGGTGTTGTATAAGGCGTAGCAGCATGGACACCACCACCTCCTTCTGAGTGTCCAACTCCTTTCCTGCATCAGCTTTATTAGAGCCGCGCAGCACAAACAAGTCGTGCACTATAGGCTGCAGAGCAGGGATTGCTGGGAAATGAAAGAGGAAAATAAAGGTTTACAACAGAATCATATTTTCAATTGAATATTATTTTGACACCTGATAAATGAACCACCATTAAGAACTGGGTCCTATTAGGATTATCAATATAATAAAATGAATATTCTCATTTACTCACCCTCATGGCATCCCAGATGTGTAAGACTTTCTTTCTCCTGCAGAACACAAACAAAGATTTCTAGAAGAATATCTCAGCTCTGTAGGTCCATACAATGCAAGGGAATGGTGGTCACTATTCACCATGGCCAAAGTAAGTGAAATTCTTGCAACCATTCCCATGCATTGTATGGACCTACAGAGCTGAGATATTGTTCTAGAAATCTTTGTGTTCAGCAGAAGAAAGAAAGGCATACACATCTGGGGTGGCATGAGGGTGAGCAAATGATGAGAGAATTCAAATTTTTGGGTGAACTTTGCCTTGAAGGGAAATGTTCCTATACTATGGAGCACATAGATCATTTAAAATGTGTATAAGATAAACATCAAGAAAGATGATATAATTTTTATTTTATTTTTTGTCTCCAAGTTCACGCTTATTACATTTGCACCTTTCTCTAGATATGAATAAGTGAGTATATTGCAATTCTACTCACCATGTGTTACCGCCTTCCTGCCGCTGGCCATGATGCCGTCACACAGCTGAATAATCTTTGGGATGCTGATGATCTGTTTGGAGTGGTAGCGTTCATACGACAGCAGAACCAGAAAGAAGAAAATGTTGGGCACAATTTCTTCCGAGTCCCTACATAAACACACACACACAATCACATTTATTTAGTGCATGCTTACAATATTAGCAGATCTACGTCTATGTTGTTGTGAGTGCAGGGGTGTCGTACCTAAACTGCCCCACTTCAATATACTCAAACTGCTTTAGCACGAAACCAATGAACACCTGAAACAACCAGAGGCCGGTGAAATGTTTGCATTGCTGCAGCAACTAAGCTTAGTGCAATCAGATGACTGCGGTGAATACATTTTAGTTGCCAGACTAACTAGAAAAAACAAAAAGGCATGTCGATTCAGTAGTCTAATTCATTCACAGGAATCGGGTCTAATTGTCTCACCTGGTCTGAATCAAGCAGGCAGTAGTTCACTCGGAGTTGAACTAGTTGGGTAAGCAGATCCAGCACCTGTCTTTGCAGGGCCACTGAGGTGCTGGTGGTGTACTGTTTCAGAGCCTTTATCACCAGAGGCTCAAACAAGCGGATGTGATTATGAATAGCATTCTGAAACACATTGAGTTCACAATCAGACATAAACAAAATGCTTTTTACTGCAGTGAGAGGTCTAGGTACAGTGTGATCAACTCATCCACTTGATTCTGTCCCTCAATAAATACACCCCAGACAACTCCATCCTCCAATTATTTTAGTATTTTTTTTACTTCCTAGTAGGGATGCACCAATATATGAGCTGCCAATTATTTATCAAATTAAAACCTTCGGCATATCGTAATATGCATGAAAACGCAGATATGAAAAAACGATGGTTGATTTATCATTAATTAGTTACACATTTTGCCAAAACTCTGAATTTAAATGTACAATCTAGAAATAGTAATAGCCACAATATGTAGAAGTGTTGGGGCACTTCTAAAAACATTCATTTTCTTTTTAACATTCAATGAGCAAAAAAACACCGCAAACAGGCATGACAGTTGTGAAAAAGGCACATACCTATAGGATACATGATTAGAGAAACCATATAAAATGCTTGTGATACATCAGTATGATATCCATTAATGCTGCATTATTGATGGATATAAGATTGAAATCGCAATATGGCCTTGTGCGATTACATAACCTTAAAAGACTGCGTTTCTGCATTCAGAACTTCAGTCAGCACTATGTGAGCCAGCGGCGCTCTCTAGTGGTCTGGATGGCATCATCCATTGTCAATTATACTACTATAATTTACACTCACTTAGCACTTTATTAGGAACACTATTCTAATACTAGGTAGAGCCTCCCTTTGCTCTCAAATCAGTTTTAAAATAAAAATTTTATGGCATGGATTCCACAAGATGTTGGAAACATTTCTGTTCTTGGCTGACAGAAATAGTATCTGACGTGGTCTTCTGCTGATGTAGCCCATCCCCCTCAATGTTCGACATGTTGTGCATTCTGAGATTCTGCTCACCAGCAGACTACATGATAGCTTTTTCCCCCAAGCAATCAGACTGTTGAACACTTGATCTATCAGGATCAATAATTAGCACTGCACTTTATAATCTATAATCTCACACTGGACTGTCAACATATTCTCCTCAATATACTACTTCATATATATATATATATATATATATATATATATATATATTTCATATACTCCTTACTTATTGTATTGTATATTGTGTATTCTATATTGTGTGTATTATATATAATTATTGTGTTGTGTAAGTATGTGTACATTTGATATGTAAATTGTGTTGTGCAAGTATGTTGTTTACTGTAATTGGTATATGTCTCGTCACTGTCATGACTGCTATGTTGCTCGGAACAGCACACAAGAATTTCACCTACTGTTGCACTTGTGTACATGGTAGTGTGACAATAAAGTGATTTGATTTGATTTGATATAATTGTACAGAGTTACCATAGCCTTTCTGTCAGCTTGAAGCATTCGGTCTATTCTCTGCTGCCCTCTCTCTTCAACAAGTGTTTCTGTCCACAGATGTCACTGGATGTTTTTGGATTTGGCACCATTCTGAGTAAACTCTAGAGACTGTTGTGTGTGAAAATCCCAGTAGATCAGCAGTTACTGAAATACTCAAACCAACCCTTCTGTCACAAACAATCACGCCATGGTCAAAATCACGTAGATCACATTTTGTCACCATACTGATTGTTAATGTGAACATCAACTGAAACTCCTGACCTTTGTCTGAATGGTTTTATGCATGGAACTAGTGCTACATGACTGGCTGATTAGATCATCACATGAATACGTTGGTGTACAGGTGATCCTAATAAAGTGCTCAGTGAGAGTAGAATGTAAAAGGGGATTTTGTTCCATTGGTTTAAACTTTTGAATTTTCCAAGATGTGGTTGACATTTCCATGGAAATATGCATAGTATGCATTTTTTATGTTCTATCATATAAAGTACACACATGTTAAATGTGAGTTCTGTTTTTAAATGCAAAAACTACAAAATAACCTTTTGTCATCATTTTATCATATTTAGTTATCTTTTTATTTTTTTCTTCTATTTATCTTTCAGTGGGGGCTCTCTTAAAAATGTTGGCCTGTCATGTGTTCAACAGATCCAATCCATGTTCAATGGAAATTATTTATTATTAGAACAGTGAAAAATCTTTACCACATTTGGTAAATTTTTAAAACATAATTGCAAAGTAAAACTACTGATCTAATGACAAAATAAAGTGGCAAAATATCTGTATTGGCCTTTGTTTTGTTTTTTTTATTAAAATCAGTATTGAACAAATATTTTTATATCGGTGCATTTTTATTTTTGTTTTAATTTAGTAGGTTTATTTGTTAAGAAAACGTAATAAAACAATACATTGCTAAAAATATAATCTTTATTGTTTTTGTGATGGCGCCAATGAAAATGTTGGCAGTGCAAGTAAAAATTAGAACTACTAGTCCCACCAGGCCACCCTAAGTATTTTCTTCTTCTTGAGCACTGACAATGCAATATTTTTATTTTAGCCATGTATTTTGGAGACAGCTTACCTTGTCTCCTCGATGGCGAGTGACATTGGTGATGCTTGACCTCAGCTGATTGGATACTTTTTGCATGACATCAAACCACCTACAGGACAGACCAACAGAGATGCCATGTACAGTAACAAATACTAGTCCTCTTAATTATGTTCATTAGTATTAATAGGTACTCTTTCCCTTACCCAGAGGCATCCTGTTCTTGTTCAGCTTGCACCATGTTTCTGAGACTGGCGTCTGCAAGGGCCTGGGTAAAGTGTGTGTATGGGGCCATGAAGCAGTAATGATAGAGGCCAGGCCTCACACTGGTCGAGCCGAGCCGGAGGGCCTTGCCCTGGGACCGACACGTTTGAGATGTGGCTCCCTCATACTGAGACGCAAGGTTGGTCCCAAACAATGCCTTCAACAACTAAAGGTAAAGAGCAAAAAGAGAAATGTTTAAATCTCTGATCTTACTATTAGATGTCTTTAACTACTATGCACTTAAGCATTTGATGCAATATACTTATTATGTATGCGTTGTTGCCTTGCACTTACATTTAGAGTACCTGCATTCAATTACATTTGTAGTTACACTGTTAACCTAAACCTGACCCCAAACCTTGTGAGAATGTTGCAGAACAGCATATAGTAACAAAAAAAATACATTGTATTGTATGTGTTTTAATGTTAGTTTATAGTAGTTAAAACACCTAATATAAAGTGGGACCGAATTGAATATATCTGTATGTGCCTGACCTGTTGAACACACACAGTAGCCATTGTCGGTTCTCGTGAGAAACAGGACTTGAGGTAACACAGGATCTCTTCCACACACTGGGCAGATAAATACAGGGTGAAATGTTATTCTTGACATCCACTCGTAAACCCTCAGACATCATATATCAGTTCCTTGACAAGATGGCAATAAGCTTTTATTAGCTTAAAAAAAGTCATACTTTTCCTATATCATGCAGGGTTGCCAACTCAAGCAGCTGGGAAAGGACATCAAGCGCTGACCGCAGGAAACTACCAAACTTCTCATTGGTGCTGTGGAGATCTAATGTGACCTTGAAAATGAAAACAAACAATGTAACCAAGATGAATCCACATTATATCCATGTGTTCTAGTAAAACAATCTTTCATTTCTAAATGGATTTAAGTTGACTACAATCTTGGGCTATTTTGTCGCTGGCTGGTTATGCTTAAAACATCAAAGTGTGACAAGTTTTATTCTTGTAGATTGGTTTTACGTATTCACAATATTTTTAAATGAGAAACAAAATGATCTAATATAAAATGAAATAATGACTGCAGACTGACTTTGTAGTTGGCTTGCGTGGCTCTCAGTGCATCATACAGCTTTAGGTACGTGGGGAGGTGGTAAAAGCTGCCCAGCGTGGTGGACTTGTTAACCGCAGCAGTTGCTGTGCTGTCTGCCGCTCTGCCTGTGAAATCAGAGTGCAAGATACACAATTAACAATTACGAATGAGACCAGAGATGCTGGATACCCATTATGATTGTCTATTAGAGAATTGTTTCTATATGTATGGTCACTGTACCTGTGTTGGTCTCTCCTCCTTTCTTTGGGCTCATGGGGGTGGCACTCGGCTCACTCATCTCCTTTTCTTTACCCTTCCGCCTGATTGGACTGAGAGACGGAGTGTTTGCCAATGAGGGCAAAGTGGCCTGGAGAAAGGATTAACAGAAATAGTGAAGCTTGAATTGGGAGGGTACAATTGAGTGAGTAAATACAAAATATTTAAATTAAATATTCAGGGTTCCCACCTCTTTTAACCAATGAATTTCCATTATTTTTTAAATTACTTTTTCTAGTTATTCTCATTTGTGATTATAGGATTTTACAAATCATTTAATAGTGATCACACACACAAAGATTATTTCCTAGCCTATTTAATATTGTACAATTGAAAATACATAGAAAATATAATATTTACTACATAAATTCCCATGTCTTTTCCAGGCCTGTAAATCACACATTAAAGTTCCCTGATAATTCCAAGTTTTCCATGACTATGGGAGACTATGGGATTACATTAATTAAATATTACTGATGTATTATATCCAGAGTTGGGCAAGTTATTAAAAATAGTAATCCACTACAAATTACAAATTATGTCAAATTGTAATCAAATTACTTTACTGATTACTTTGTTGAAAAAAGTAATTATATTTCAAATTAATTTACATTTAAGTTCCTTTCTAAAACACTTTTCTGCTAAAAGAAAATATATATAAGGTTTATATTTTTTTCTTGTTATACACTCAGCCCCTCACATTTCTCCTTAATAATTACTTGTTATGGGCCATAACTGACGTATTCTACATAAATAATATATTCGAAATAAGCATAAACCTATAATGTACTTAAAAGTAAATTAATTGAAAGTCAGTAACTGTAATCTGATTACAAGAATTAAAAATGTAGGCCCTAATGCATTACACTAAAAATAATTTTATTAAAAGTAACTAATTAATTCGTAATTAGATTACACCCAACACTGGTTTAAATCATCAGTTTTTAAAAGGTGTCATGAACTGGAGAATCAAATTTTCCTTGATATTTAAATATATACTATAAAAACATAATGTAAATTTCAGAACTCAAACTTCCTCCCCAGTCTAAAAAAGCATTTATAGATTCCTCCCTGCTGAAACGTCTCATTTTGAAATCTGTCTGTATGTGACGCCATGCCACATAGCTCATTTGTATTTACACATCCCACAACATGCGTCATTGCATCCGTACACCTGCCCACTGGCGCGCAGTTCAAATCAAGAGAGCAGGCCTTCCATGGCTAAATATTCCGAATATAACATCTAAGTGTCCCATCTGGACTATTTTGAATAGTCCAGATGGTCTGTATATGAACATGAACTACCCATACTCTTTGATTGCTGTCATGTATCTCGCCACTTTTAAAAGACACGGCGTCAAGTTGCAACTCTGAAAGGGAAAAGCAATTCTCTTTCATTCAGCTGCTGCCCGTGTTGCTTTGAGCACAAACACATCATAAACGAGTTCTCACCCATCTGTGCTATTTTTCATTGTTGGTGTATGTAAACAGAGCGTTTTTGACCGTTTCAGTGTATTTCCGCTAATGTGCACCTCGAGTATGTGTGTGCATAATTTCATTGTGCTTTGGACTATGATGTGTTCAGGTTTTTTCGGCTCACATCAGTGTCGACTGTTTGTGAACCATCATAATATGATTCCAGCTTTGCAAATGAACTGCTCTTGAAGGATGGGGCATATTTAAACGCTTCAAAATCTTTTTGATTTGAATCATGAATATTTCAAATCTCATGAGTGTTTGATATTTTATGGTGCTGAGTTTAAAAAGCTGTACTTGAGATGAACAGTTGAATATATTCAGACACAATTTATTAGATGTACGTTTTGTCTAAACACTGCAGTTTTGTTTTAAAACGTTGAATCATCCGATTGAGTTTGCTGAATTTGAGAGTCTACATGTTTTTAACCAATCATAACAGTGGGCAGTTATGTTTAAGTTTTAAGGTGGCACTTAGGAAAAAAAAACAAGAATTTCAGACAGAGGGCCAAAAACAGGGTGGAAAATTATCATATATTACTAAATTGTGACTGTTTTGGTGCAAAACATTTACAGCATTGGACCTCAAGGAATATAATAAAAAAAAAATGAAAATTTTAAATAGCTTGATTACCTAATTAATAGATTAATTACCTTGACAGCAGGGCCTGGGGGCGTGTCATCCAGCACATGGGCGCAGATGTTCAGGATCTTCAGCAAGTGTGAGAACAGCTGCTCCACCATAACAACCAAAGATCGGTCATTGAGACCAGGCCACGTTTCTTCTTGCTTGGAGGGGGCGGAGCTAGATTCCTCCTCACCTGTTCCTGGACTCTTCATGCACTTTGGTGCAACAGCTTCAATAAAACAGGTGGGGGAAAAAAACATCTTTAATATAAACAAGCATAAAAGGATAGGTAATAATGCTTTGGTCACCAAACTGTTATTCAACATGCACACATATTAAAACAGACCTCCGAGGAAAGCTTTAAAGAGTTTTAGTTAAATTGATGAAAAGCACACTTAAACTGTGTGAATCAGTGTTTACCTGCAAGAAGGTTTCCAGCCAGCAGCAGAGCAGCCTGATGAGCAGAGAGATCAAGTGGAAACCAGGCAGAGGAGAGCAGAGACAGAACCATACTGGCCACGCCCACTGTCAGAGACTTGCGTACCTCCTCATTACTCAAACTGCCAGGCTGACAGAGACTACAGAAAGAGAGACATGGATAGATAAAAACAATTACACTTTAGCAAGACTTATTGCTGCAAGGTTCAGGTTTTGCTATACAAATAGAGATATACTACACAACAAAAAGCAGGCAAAGAACCAGCCATATCATAATTTAAAGGGATAGTTCAACCAAAAATAAAGATTCTCTCATTATTTACTCATTTTCATGCCGTCCCAGATGTGTATGACTTTCTTTCTTCTCCTGAACACAATTGAAGATTTTTAGAAAAATATCTCAGCTCGGCTTTTTTACTATAAATCTCCACTTCACACATTCTTTTTTGTTTTTGGCGATTCACATTCTTTGTGCATATCGCCACCTACTGAGCAGGAAGGAGAATTTATATTTTAAAAAAAGGACATCAATACAGATTTGTTTCTCACCCACACCTATCATATCGCATCTAAAGACATGGATTTAACCACTGTAGTTGTGTGGATTACTTTTATGCAGCCATTATGTGCTTTTTGGACCTTCAAAGTTCTGGCCACCATTCGGACCTACAGAGCTGAGATGTTCTTCTAAAAATCTTTGTGTTCAGCAGAAGAAAGAAAGTCATACACAGCTGAGATTGCATGACAGGTATATGATGAGAGAATTTCATTCTTTTGGGTGAACTATCCCTATAATGGGTGTAATTGTGTTTGTATGTACCTGAAGGATCGTCCTCTGCTGCGGTACTGGCTTGAGCGGTTAAGCTGAAAGACAGAGGAGCTCACAAAGCCAAAGTGCCAGCCTGTGCTCCAGGTGCACACTGGGAAGGTGCTAGAGAGAAGGCACAGAGCCTCACAACAGCCAAACTGAAAAAGATGACATTCAGTAGAAAGTTTATTTTGTTTGTGTTAAAAAGATAAAACAAGCCAAATCTCAGAGGTGAACTGGATGCTACACTTAAAACCAGAGGATGCATAATCTTTTCATGCCTCAAGTCATCAAAATATTTTAAATTGATAGAAACAAGGATAATTGTTTAGTACTTTAACCTGTAATAGACCTTAACCTCGATTCGACGAATACAATAGTTCAAAACATTAGTAACACTTCACAATAATGTTCCAATTGTTAACATTGGTTAATGCATTAGGTATCATGAACTAACTATGAACAATATATTTTTAACAGCATTTATTAATCTTTGTTAATGTTAGTAAGTAAAAATACAATTGTTTATTGTTAGTTAATGTTACTTCATAGTGCATTAACTTTTGATTTAATAAATGTACAATATTTGAATTTAAATATAAAAAAAATTACTTTTTAAGGGTGTATGGAATATACAAACACCTTTGGAAATATGCCAATTTGCTTGACAATTAATCGTGAAAGCCCTAAAAGAGACAATTAATCATCAAAATCAAAAATATTTGTTTGACAATTAATCGTAAGCCAGATTTCATAATTGTGACAGCCCTAGACATGTCAGCATAATTTTCTGTAAAGCTGCATTGAAATGATGTGTATTGTGAAAAACTCTATACAACTAAAAGTGACTTGACTCACTGTCATGGCTCTGGAAGTTGAAGATGTGAGGGCATGCGAGATGGCAGTGATGACCCGAGACAAATTGTTCTCCATGGTAATATCTGGTGCATTCTGACAAAGGCTGTAGCCGCGGTACGTTCTGCAGTGAAGCACATCACATGATGTATAAGTTAAAAATCAAGTACACTGGTGGCCAAAAGTTTGGAATAATGTAAAGATTTTGTTCTTATGGAAAGAAATTGGTACAAGTGGCATTCAATTGATCAAAATGTATAGTCAGGACATTAATAACGTGAAAAATTACTATTACAATTTGAAAAAATGATTCAGAACTTCTTGAACTACTTCAAAAATTTCTCATCAAAAAATTCTCCATGTGCAGCAATGACAGCTTTGCAGATCCTTTGCATTCTAGCTGTTAGTTTGTCCAGATACTCCCACTTCCTGTAGTACTTACCAGATGTGGCTGTCTTATCAGGTACTTCTCACGCACCTTACAGTCTAGCTGATCCCACAAAAGCTCAATGAGTTTAAGATCCATAACACTCTTTTCCAATTATCTGTTGTCCAATGTCTGTGTTTCTTTGCCCACTCTAACCTTTGCTTTTTGTTTTTTATTCCAAAAGTACCATTTTCTTTACAATTCTTCCAATAAGGCCTGCACACCTGAGTCTTCTTTACTGTTGTACATGAAACTGATGTTGAGTGGGTAGAATTCAATGAAGCTGTCAGCTGAGGACATATGAGGCGTCTATTTCTCAAACTAGAGGCTCTGATGTACTTATCCTCTTGTTTAACTGTACATTTGGTCTTCCACATCTCTCTGTCCTTGTTAGAGCCAGTTGTCCTTAGTCTTTGAAGTCTCTAGTGTACACCTTTGTATGAAATCTTCAGTTTTTTGGCCATTTCAGGAATTGATAGCCTTCATTCCTCATGATTGACTGACAAGTTTCTAGAGAAAGCAGTTTCTTTCTTTTTTGCCATTTGTGACCTAATATTGACCTCAAGACATGCCAGTATATTGCATACTGTGGCAACTCAAAAACAAAGTAAAGCTTCATTTAACAAACCAAATAGCTTTCAAATGTGTTTGATATAATGGAAAGTGATTTTCTAGTACCAAATTAGCAATTTAGCATGATTACTCAAGGATAAGGTGTTGGAGTGATGGCTGCTTGAAATGGGGCATGTCTAGATTTTATCAAAAATGACTTTCTTCAAATAGTGAAGGTGCTGTTTTATACATCAGTAATGTCCTGACTATATTTTGTGATCAGTTGAATGCCACTTTGGTAAATTAAAACACCAATTTCCTTCCGAAACAGCAAAATCTGTACATTATCGCAAACTTTTGGCCACCCGTGTATACAGTATACTTCTAAACATGAAAGCTGCCTGTTAAACACTAGCAGGATTGAGAAACACTGCTGTACAGAGTGTGACTGTAGTGTACTGTACCGTGTGATTGTGCTGACGGTGAACTGTGATGGTGGCAGGGTCTCGTGCATAAGTAGTTGTAGATACACATTGCTCTGATCTCGAGCTATGGCCACAACCGGGTCTGTCTGAGCCTGATCACAGTCATAGAACAACCTGGGCACTAACCTGAGAAGAAGGGAAAGAAACAGATTGATCAAAATGCAAGCGAGTTATTTGTTATGAGTAGTTGGAGGATTAAAAAAAAGTGTGTGTGATAACCTGCTGATGGTGTTAGCTGCTATGTGTCTGACGCGTGGATCCTCATCGCCCAGCAGGTAAAGCACAACGTCATTCAGAACTCTGTCCTGCAGCCTTAACAACTGATAGATTACAATATACAATAATATATATTTTTATAATAATACAATTAAACACACACATCCTTTAAAACGCACAACTTTAGCACATCGTAATCACGCTAAATTAATTGCTAACACTTTATAATAAGGTTGTAAACATTAACAAAACAATAATCATGGCAAATTGTGAATAGTGAATTCCTACAATGTCATCAGTAACTGAAACCTATTGCATTTGAATAAGGGTGCATCCACACCACTAGGTGTCAGTGTAAGTCAGAGATAACACAAACAAACAAAAACAATTGAGTGCACTAATGTTAACTTACAGAACCTAACTGTCAGGTTTACTCAATGCATCTGAGAAAGATAGATAGTTTACCCCAGTGTAGTGATGCTCTCCTTTGTGTAACTTCTCAGTTTTTCTCTCCAAGAAACTTATTAACCTGCCACATGCAGAAACAAAAGTTTACTTAAGAAAAACTGTGAACAGGCCTCTATTATTAAAGCCATTATACGTAGTATTGCTGCTTGATATATACATATGTCTCTGCATCTAACACAAATTAGGTTCAAAATGAAGTGCATTGTAGCACATGTACTGCTTGAGTCTTCGCACCTGAAGTCAATCTCAGCAAGTGTTTCCAGGAGCTCGGTGCGAACCAGCCAATAGGAGCAGTCTTTTAGGGTCAAGAGGTCAATGAGCAGCTGCAGACCCAGTTCACTGAGACTGCCACTACACAGTGCCATGATGCAGTGCTGTAAACACACATAATATTATAATAATCTCCCAGAACTGAATGGCACATTATCCTTTTCTTTCAGGCGTAACTAGCATTATATACATGTGTTTAAAGAAGGTTAATCAAGGGGGTTGTGTACATGTGCTTTCTCACCCTAACAGAAGCACAGGCCATTTTACATGTGACTGAGGACTCATCCTTCAAACTGCGCTGCAGCAGAGGCACAAAGTCTTCCAGTGCCACAGAGTTTCCTGAAAACGAGAGATCAAGCAAGCGTGTGACGAAAGGGCTTGAGTCTATTAGGCGCTTCGTAACCATTGGGCCTAATAGTCCGAAACCCGGGGAGTACGGTACAAACCGATTAACTGTTTGTGCGGTACGATTTCGCCACCTGGATTTCTCAGTATGGTAGGAGTGTAAAACATTATTATATCATACTGTATCGTACGATACGATGCTCTCGATTTGATATCATATTTATTGTACAATACATAAATAAGTGTGGAAAAAAAAGAAAGCCCAGATCGGCAAGGTTCACCACTGGTAACAGTTGGTCTTGATCGTGGAAAACGATCGAGTTCTAGTTGTAGTTCTCACCTGTGACACTGTGGATCTGTGATAGCCATGTCTCTGTGTTGTATCGTGTCTTCAGATGGATGGCCAGGATTAAAGCCCCACACAGGATGGCTGTAGCTCCTCTGATCTGAGGGTCCCCATGTTCAATGTACTGCAGTACATCACTGATGTACTGTTGCTCTGTTCACACAAACACATATACACACCACATAAGTCACAACTTCATATTCTACTTCAATAAAACCAAAAATGGGTTAGTTGTAAGCATGCTTCTAACCATCTGGCTGCTGTCCGTCTATCGGGTGCAGGTAAAGTCTGTTGAAGAAAGCTTCTGGCAGAAGAGCTGCTGCTGCACCCACACAGCTGACAGCTAATGCCTTAACACTCACACGGACCTCATTATCAGGAACCAGCCCTAAAAAACACACACACACACACACACACACACACACACACACACACACACACACACACACACACACACACACACACACACACACACACACACACACACACACACACACACACACACACAATTAATATTCTTCTTTTACACTGCGTAAATAAACACAAGCCTGTCATACAGACTTTACATCAAACCGGTGTTTAGGCAAATTAATCTTTATGTTTACACAGTATAACTTTTCACATGTGAAGAGGTTAGCAAATCATACAACCCCAATTCTGTCTTAAAGTTAAGACAGTATGAAAAATGCTAATAAAAACAAAAATGAGAGATTTGTCAATTATAGTCACCCTTTACTATATTGAAAGCACACATTATATAATGTTTTACCTTGTGAATTTCTTTTTGTTTTTTTGAAAATGTACAGCAACACTCTCCAAAAAAGTTGGGACAGTCGAATATTTACCACTGTGAAACATCACCATTTCTTTTTATAACACTTAAGTATTTGTATACTGAAGACATAAGTTTAGAAAGTGGAATTTTCCCCCATTCATCCATTATGTAGGTCTTCAGCTGCTCAATTGTACGGGGTCCAAACATGCACCAAACATTCTCAACTATGGTCAGGACTCCAGGCAGGCCAATCTAGCAACCACACTCTCTGCTTACACAGCCATGTAAAACTGGGCAGTATATGGTTTGAAGTTGTCCTGCTGGAAAATGCAGGGACGTCCCTGAATGTCAGTATATGTTGCTCCAAAATTTTTACATATCTGTCTGCCTTCATGGTGTTCTCACAAATGTGCGAGTTACCCATGCCATGGGCACTGACACACCCCTGGCCCATACAGGCAATGGCTTTTGGGCCTGATGCTAATAACAGCTTGGATGGCCCTTTTCCTCTTTGGCCAGGAGAACACGACAGGAACACGCCAGGAAAGTTTCTCAAAGACTATTTGAAATGTAGACTCTTCAGACCAAAAATCACAGTTCCACTGTTCTACTCTACATCCAAGATGAGAACAGGCCCAGAGAAGTTGGCAGCGCTTCTGGACAGTGTTGATGTAGGGCTTCTGTTTGCATAGTAATGTCTTAACTTGTATCTGTGGATGCAATGGTGAATGGTGTTGACTAACAAAGATTTACTAAAGTTATCCCAAGCCCATGTTCATGATATTCATTACAGATGAATAATGTTTTTTAAGACAGTGACATCTGAGGGATCAGATATCATGCACATTCAGGATCAGATATCATGCACATTCAGAAGTGGTTTTCGTCTTGCCCTTTACGCACTGAGATATGACCAGATTCCTTGAATCGTTTAAATATATTGTGCACTGTAGAGGGTGCAATGCCCAAAATCCTTCCAATTTGTCTTTGGGGAACATTGTTCTCAAAGTGCTGGAGTCTTGAACTATCCTTTCTCTTGAAGGCCTAGGCTGTTTTTGGAGACTCCTTATATAGTATACAGTATTATGACACAATTGCCTCACCTGTTTAACATCTTCTGTTTCACATCGCCTTGTCATTTCAACTCGTCAAATTGTTATTGGTCTTAAATTGCCCGTCTTTACTTTTTTGGAATGTGTTGCAATCATCTGATTTGAAGTTACTGTACATAAAAAAAAAACTTTGAAATTCACAAGGTAAAACATCAAATAATGTGTAGTTCAATTTAGCAAAGAGTGAATATAAATTACAAATCACACTTTTTATTAGCATTTTTCATACTGTCCCAACTTTTTTGGAATTTGGATTGTAGTACAGATTAATTACGTACAGTAACAAAGAGCGAGTTTAATTCTAACAGTCAGAGAGAAGGTTGAAAATGGTCACGTATTGTTTTACAAGAACTACAAGAAATCTTAAAGGAATATTCCATGTTCAATACAAGTTAAGCTCAAATGACAGCATTTGTGGCATAATATTGATACCACAAAAATACATTTTGACTTGCCCCTCCTTTTCTTTCAAAAAAGCACATATCTGAGTAACAGTGATGCACTTACAATGGATGTGAATGGGGTCAGTTGATAAACATTAAAATACTCACTATTTAAAAAGTATAGCCACATAACAAACATTGTGTTAACATGATTTTAGTTTGATAAAATCACGTTTCTTTATCTAACTGTCTTTAAACCCTCCAAAAATGTGCCTTATTCACTACCATTGTAAGTGCCTCATTGCAACCTTGATTTTTGCTTTTTTTAAGGGAGGGACGAGTTGAAATTATTTTGTGTAATCATCATTATGCCACAAATAATTCTGTTGATTGAGCTTAAATTGTACTGAACGCAAAATATTCCTTTAATATTCAAGCATTAAACATGACCACCAACACGCAAGAGCACTTGGTGTATATCCACGTAATAACAGCAAAGCATCGTAGTTCCTTCTCGGAGTTAATATGGAGCTGTGTATTTCTTTCTTACCGTTTCTTTGTCCAGGGAGCAGAAAGGAGGCAGCCAGCAGCCGCACACAGTGCACCAGAGGCTCTTCCTTTGGGTCAGTGTAGTGACCAATATCTCCTTTAATCCTTGATGGCTTAAATACATAACACAAAAAAAAGGGTTTTAATTGTTTACTACCCAGTTCAATATCAATTCCCAAAAGAAATGTGTCAGGATATGTGAAGATCTGAGATGCTGAATATACTTTTAACATTATTAGGTCTTGAACAACCCCATGAAATCACTTGACAAGCACAGTTTTCATTCCAGTGTTGACATATTTTATATTGAAACAGGAAGTCTAGGCAGGACATACTGCATCAATCATATCACTAAATAGCCAATAGCCTTTAGTTGCATTAGTCATGAACCACGATTATGGTTACAGGAGGTATTATGGGGAGGGGTATTCTCAATCTAGAGAGCATTTGACTGGATAATATCTGTGAAGTGCAAGATGAGTCATCAGCATGTTTGGTCTGAGAAAGATTGTGAATTTCAAATGTGTATATCTGCTTAAACTTAATTTTGACATATTTTAATTCAAAGCTAATAGACATGATTAAAAGCCATATAATAATTTTTTTATTACAAATGTACTATAAAAATGGACAATGTTTGCATGTGTGTGTGTTTACCTTGTTGTCAAGTTCTGCTGACTCCAGAACCTCTTCCTTTGGTATGAATCGATCCACACTGCTGTCGGATGATTGCCTGTTGTGACCTTTGCCCTCCAGAAGGTGGGGCTTACTTAAAGCTGACAGCAAGACCAAAAAACAAATTAGTGAGGTGCTAAAACACTTGGTTTTAAGATGCGTTTCCTGTTAATCACAAGTGGTCAGCATTAAATGCAGGAGTAAATGGGTGCAAAATGGTTTGATATCGGATCACAAAAACCACATACGGAGGTAGTCAAAAATGCATGTGACCACATCATATTAGAGGTGTTAAAGCTAATCCAACCTGAATGCATAGGGGATAGCAGTGAAGCGCAACCCCTCAACTGTCAATCAACCATTCTGCTAAAACAAAGAGTTTAAACTTTGCCAGTTACAAGCGACATTATAAAGGAAATAACCGTCCAACCTTGAAAAATCAAATACATAAATATCGGTTTTACAGATTAATCGGTGCCGATGGTTGCTTTTTGGAACGATCAGTTATCTGCAAAAATCGAATCATTTATTATTATTATTATTATTATTTCAGAGTTTCTCCTCCAACAACTTATTTCTGAAGTATAACACGGGCCTCTAGAGATGAAATAAAAACAATCACTGACACCACATGTTGAACTTAATCTTTCATCATGGACAATATTCATTCAAATTTTTACTTCAATTCATTAGATTAGATTTATCAAGTGTTCTAAATTGAAGTGAGGGCATGCAAAGAAAAATCAGACTATATGGAAATGTATATAATATCCAAAATAAGGGATATATACAAAATATTTCATCTGGTGAATACACGGGCTATAAAAAGCTTCATTTGGAAAACTATACAGTAGAGCACTGTAACTGTGCAAAGTCTCTCATTTCAAAATAAAATTCACAAAATAAAAAGTATATTCCAGGTTTTTTATAGATAAAAGACCAAAGCTTCATTTTTCTGTTTTTTAGTGGGATTTTGGTAGCACAATAATTAATTTTGGACTCTTCTAGCATAATGAGGCTCAATTATGTCTGTCACAGCAAGAAAAGACTAAGATTCCTTTTCTTTCATTCTATAAATCGTTTTTAAAAACCATCGGCCGATTAATCGGATGTCAGCCTTTTTCACCACCTTAGTTATCGGTATTGGTCCCCCCTTATACATACATAAGCATGAGAACTTCACAGGTAGTCTTCAGTGTATTTGATCTCAAAATGCAGCAACACAGATGACAAGCGCAAACATCTGAAGCTCAGGTTAATACAGGTACTCCACTAAATCAACTGATAATTCTGCTCGAAATGTTGCGTTTGTGCTAAGATTGAATTTTAACTGCAACTGGGAGAAGAAAAAAAAAAAAAAACGCTGGTTTTAGTCAGGCTTTCTTTGTCTTATGATTTTCTTTACAGTTTATTATCATGCAGTAGCACACTGACATAGTGACAGCATATGTCATCATGAAATCAGAGACCGTCCCTCGAAATCCAAACACAAGTCGTCACAGGACACGCATTTAAGCGACCAGTTGTAAACCGCTATCTGTCTCGCCTAACCACATGTGATCAGAGCACCCGAGATGCATCATAATCCCAGGTGTAAACTAGGGCTGAAACGATTTGTCAACATTAACGACAACGTCAACAATCAAACATTTTCGACATAAATTACAGTTGTCAAATAGTCGTTTGATCTCATTTAACGTAACATGAGATCACATTAAACTCTAATGATGAAGCACGAGAGCAGCACTGCAGCTCGTGCCTGAATGAGGAGAAGACGAATTACAAAGATCACAGTCCAGATGCGCTCTAAACTTTCCAAACAGCTTCACAT
The DNA here is from genome assembly GCF_025860055.1 of Xyrauchen texanus. NCBI lineage: Eukaryota > Metazoa > Chordata > Actinopteri > Cypriniformes > Catostomidae > Xyrauchen > Xyrauchen texanus. The sequence continues at coordinate 12,878,597 of NC_068280.1, read as the reverse complement.
GATGTAGATCGCAAAGTATGAGGGAATTTTTATGTAAAAATACCAAATAAGAAAATACAGAAGCACTCTCGTTGTGGAATAAGTGGAGCCGGAGCTGCCGCTCCGCTGAAACAAAACGTGCACGTCGAGCGTCTTTAAAAGGAAACACCCCGATGTTACATCTTAAATGCAGTTATATTTACTACGTTTTAGCTTTATTAAAGTTCAAATAATACTGAAGCAGATCATGTAAATAACTAAAAACTCCGAAACTGGCATTTCTCTGTGCGGTCATCGCCTCTTCTATGAGCCACGTGAAGTGTTCTGATCTAAGGGGGAAGGATTGAATCTGCATCCGGCTGAGGCACACTCTGTCGCGGGGTCGCTCTTCCCTCGAGAGTGCGCGCTTATTGCATTTCTTATTGTTAAGAAAATTGCCAATATGCAGCTTTATTAATAAGAGAAAGTTTGTTTTTAGAATTAAAGATGGATTGAAGTGATCCGAAAGATGACAGAGTAGTTTATACATTATACACCGAGTTGTGAGTTGTGCGTAGATGCCGCGGAGAATAGAGTCATCTTGAAATGACCCTTTAGCACGGCAATGCCACCAGCCATACTGCTCATTCTGTGCATGATTTCCTGCAAGAATGTCAGTGTTCTGCCATGGGCAGCGAAGAGCATGGATCTCAATCCCATTGAGCACGTCTGGGGTGAGGGCTAGGGCCATTCCCCCAGAAATATCTGGGAACTTGCAAGTGCCTTGGTGGAAAAGTGGGGTAACATATCACAGCAAGAACTGACAAATCAGGTGCATTCCATGAGGAGGAGATGCACTGCAGTAGTAAATGCAGCTGATGGCCACACCAAATACTGATTTGTTTAGGGCCACACTGATTCTTTACTGAATTAAACTTAAGTATTTTGTTCCCCTTTAAAGAGGACAAAATCATCTTTTAAAAATACCTTCACTGAATTATTGTTTGTTAGCATGTTTAATACAAACTTTTAAGTCTGGGCACAAGCTGAATAATCGGATAAGAGCTAATGATTAATCGTTGCAATAATTGCAATGTAGTCAAATAATCGTTCCAACAATCATTAGATTAATCAATTATCAAAATAATCGTTAGTTGGTGCCCTAGTGTAAACAGGGTCAAAGTGATCTACTCGCATCCAAACTAGCACCAGAGCAGAGTGTATTGCTCGGTAATTCAGTGTTGAAAGTAAGACTATACAGTATTGTAGCATGTACCCAGTGCAGATTGAGAGAAAGGCTCTGAAGGTTTGTCAGGCGGTGGAGCTGCTCCCTCCTCTTCCTCGTCCTGCAATGTGCCGATCTGCATCCCTGAGTACTGACTCTCACTGCCGTCCAACACCTACACACACACACACACACACACACACATACCAAATATAACCATGTGAATACGGAGCATAACACAAAAACATTCACAGCAACCCATTCATGCAAATGCAAACAAGGAACATTCAACAACAGTTCAACAAGCATCACTTTGGGAAACTCCTACAAATATTGTTTGATCACAGCTTCCATTTGCAATTTTTGCATAATCATATATGCATGTTTGGACGATTTTGGGCCTCACATAAAGAATTACTATACTACCAGGTCATGGTTGTTCATCAGGGGTCCCACACAGAGTCTTAAATAATTTACCAAAAAAAATAAAAAATGATTTAGTCACCCTAATGTTGATCAAACCTGTATGCTGTCGTTATTTCCATGAAACGCAAAAGGAGAAATCTGTATGCAGCTCTTTTTCATGCAGTCACTGTTCATAATGACCACATCTGTCATGCTCCAAAAAAGGACAAAAAAACACTACAAAAGCACCATAAAATAGTCCACATGATCTGATCCGAGCACTATATTCCAAATCTTCAAACAGGAGCTTTGTGCGCTTGGTATATAAAAATGGTAAACCAATGCATCATGCCAAGAATGATGTCAATGTAAAAACACCATTGGTTCTCATCTCATGATTCTTCAAAATGTTCTACTTTTGTGTTCCACAGAAGAAATAACAGCATATGGGTCATTAGGGATAAAAATAATAAGTAAATAATAACAACATTAAAATTTTTGGGTGACCTATTTCTTTGCATTATGCCTGTTTTTAAAATGAATATCACTGGTTCACTACAAGTAAAGCTCAATCGACAGCATTTGTGGCATAAGGTTGCTTACCATGGACTCATCTCTCCATTTCATAAAAATAAAAAAAAATCAATGTTGCAGTGAGGTACATTTTTGGAGGGTTTAAAGGCAAAACACGAATGTATTATTTGAGCTGTGAAGTTGTTTAAATCATAATTTTTTACAGTCATTTTAGGGTTTAGCATTACGTCGCCATGGCAATAAAGTTTACAATTTAATATAACTTTACACAGTAAGGTTAGTATACTATTTTAGCACACTAAAATCATGTTAACACACATATTGTTTGTAAGTGCCTCATTTAAACAGACTTTTCCTTTTATTTATAAGAAAATAACCAAGTCGAAATACATTTTTGTCATAGTTAACATTATGCCACAAATGCTGTTGATTGAGCTTAACTTGTACTGAACCCAAAAAATTATTTTAAGTGTGAACTGATTAACTGAGATAAAATTGAGCTTTAAGGTATTTGAAAATTGGACATAATGGAATATCAGAACAGTAATGCTGCACAAATTCACTTCACCATTTTCAAATGAAGCCCTTAAAACTGATCAGAGATCAGCATCACTATTGCAGGAACAGGGTTTGTGATCACTGGTCCAGAGACGGAGAAATGAAAGGCGTTTGAACACCTCAGGAAAAAGGCCGTGCATGTGGAATGGGGCAAAAAAGCGAGCAGGGATCTAACATGGCGGGGAAGAGCAACAATAGCCTCACCCCCTGTCCTCTGCTGACCTGGTCACTACTGCTAGAGAAGGAGATGGCAGAAAAGGTGGAGGAAGAAGATGTAGAGGAGGTAGAGAAGGAAGAAGAGGATGGCCTGTAGGAAGATGACTCGCTGTCGGAGTGCGTGTCCGGCCCTTCTGTGGGAGTTGGGGAAGGTGGTGAATAGTTCCGATAGCATCTGCTGGTGTTCTGGACACTTACGAGCTCAGCGCAATCTGAAGGCGTCACGGCGGAATCTGGACCCTCCGTAGTCGTCTGGGAACTGTCACTAGGGGGTGATGATGACGCGGCACCTGTAGACATTTGGTTGCAATCAGTTATTAAGTTGGCAGATGAGCTGACGACCCCAGTGCCTCCGCTTGAGCTGCGGCTTAGCATGTCCTCCTCATCTTCATCGTCTGGAGTATCAGGTCCAACCCCCTGCTCTGAAGCACTCAGGTCTACAGAGTCTCCCGACTGCAAGGTGTGCTGGGAGGAGCGTGGCTGCTCTGTGATGATGTCAGATGTGCCAAGAGATGAAACGCCTGACGATGACGGAGCTTCACTGGAGCTGTCACCACCTACTGAAGCTTAAGCAAATGTGACAACCATGCATTAATTCTGCCATACATTACATGTAATTTGCTTGTTGTAATTCAGCAAGTGTGTAAAGCTGCATATTAACTTGATTTCTAAAGAATTTTGCACATTACATGTTTGCACATGCAAAACTTGCCACCAAGACACTAAGGAGTTGTGGATGTTTGCCAGGGTATTGCTAAGGTATTCAGAGTGGTGTTAGCATGTTAAAGCCCACCCCTAAGCCTCTACAATATTCTGGTACCTTGATATGGCTTGGGCCCTCCTCCATTGTAAATCTATGGGATTTTTGTTGTTGTTGTTGCTGCCCATTTTATCAACTATTGCCCATTCTTGATCAACTATAAAATGAATAGCGCATCTCTCCTAGACAAGCCGCATGATATGTGTGGCATAGCAAAAACAGTGTGGATTAAAATACACAGTGAAAATGCACAATTTGAGTTGGGGGGTCGTTAAAATCCCTAACATTAAGTGCGAACAATAGACCAATGCTTTCTTTTGCAAGCAACAGTTACTAAAAGAAAAGTTCTCCCAAAATGTTGTTTAAAACCCATATGACCTACTTTTCAGTGGAACACAAAATTAGATGTGAGCAGAATGTTATTCTAGGTCACATAGGTTTAGAACAACATGAGGGTGAGTAAATACTGACACTCGTTTTTGAGTGAACTATACTCTATATAATATCTCAACTTAGACTTACCAGTGAAAGATCCTGTGGTGACCTCTGCCCTCTCAGGGTCATCCTCTAAACCCTCTTCTTCACCTAACAACAGCTTACCTAAGACAAGCACGATACATAGGGAATGTCACAATGACCAAACACAAAGTACTGAAAAATTATATACAGCGGGGACAAAAGTTCAAGATTCCATTGTGACAATGCTTCCATTTTACGTTTTTTCTAACATTATACAGTTTTTAACATAAAAATTATATCACCATTATAACAACTGAGTGAAATATTGAACATACAGTGAGGAAAATAAGTATTTGAACACCCTGCTATTTTGCAAGTTCTCCCACTTAGAAAACATGGAGGGGTCTAAAATTGTCATCGTAGGTGCATGTCCACTGTGAGAGACATAATCTAAAAAAAAAAATCCAGAAATCACAATGTATGATTTTTTAACTATTTATTTGTATGATACAGCTGCAAATAAATATTTGAACACCTGCCTATCAGCTAGAATTCTGACCCTCAAAGACCTGTTAGTCTGCCTTTAAAATGTCCACCTCCACTCCATTTATTATCCTAAATTAGATGCACCTATTTGAGGTCATTAGGTGCATAAAGACACCTGTCCACCCCATACAATCAGTAAGAATCCAACTACTAACATGACCAAGACCAAAGAGCTGTCCAAAGACACTAGAGACAAAATTGTACACCTCCACAAGGCTGGAAAGGGCTACAGGGAAATTGCCAAGCAGCTTGGTGAAAAAAGGTCCACTGTTTGAGCAATCATTAGAAAATGGAAGAAGCTAAACATGACTGTCAATCTCCCTCGGACTGGGGCTCCATGCAAGATCTCACCTCGTGTGGTCTCAATGATCCTAAGAAAGGTGAGAAATCAGCCCAGAACTACAGGGGAGGAGCTGGTCAATGACCTGAAAAGAGCTGGGACCACCGTTTCCAAGGTTACTGTTGGTAATACACTAAGGCGTCATGGTTTGAAATCATGCATGGCACGGAAGGTTCCCCTGCTTAAACCAGCACATGTCAAGGCCCGTCTTAAGTTTGCCAATGACCATTTGGATGATCCAGAGGAGTCATGGGAGAAAGTCATGTGGTCAGATGAGACCAAAATAGAACTTTTTGGTCATAATTCCACTAACCGTGTTTGGAGGAAGAAGAATGATGAGTACCATCCCAAGAACACCATCCCTACTGTGAAGCATGGGGGTGGTAGCATCATGCTTTGGGGGTGTTTTTCTGCACATGGGACAGGGCGACTGCACTGTATTAAGGAGAGGATGACCGGGGCCATGTATTGTGAGATTTTGGGGAACAACCTCCTTCCCTCAGTTAGAGCATTGAAGATGGGTCGAGGCTGGGTCTTCCAACATGACAATGACCCGAAGCACACAGCCAGGATAACCAAGGAGTGGCTCTGTAAGAAGCATATCAAGGTTCTGGCATGGCCTAGCCAGTCTCCAGACCTAAACCCAATAGAGAATCTTTGGAGGGAGCTCAAACTCCGTGTTTCTCAGCGACAGCCCAGAAACCTGACTGATCTAGAGAAGATCTGTGTGGAGGAGTGGGCCAAAATCCCTCCTGCAGTGTGTGCAAACCTGGTGAAAAACTACAGGAAACGTTTGACCTCTGTAATTGCAAACAAAGGCTACTGTACCAAATATTAACATTGATTTTCTCAGGTGTTCAAATACTTATTTGCAGCTGTATCATACAAATAAATAGTTAAAAAATCATACATTGTGATTTCTGGATTTTTTTTTAGATTATGTCTCTCACAGTGGACATGCACCTACGATGACAATTTCAGACCCCTCCATGATTTCTAAGTGGGAGAACTTGCAAAATAGCAGGGTGTTCAAATACTTATTTTCCTCACTGTAAAATGAAATTCAGTTCAAGTCGGGTGTGGGATATTCCCACTTAATTTCTCAATCTTCGACCATAAAGGCATTCCATTGCCAGATGCTTGGAAGCTGACATGTAAGGAAACAAAAACTGCAAAGCTCCCGATAGCTTAGCAGGTGTTCGACTGTCACCAGAGACGTCTTCTATTAGCAACCCAATCAATAAACAATGCTGCAATGCAAGCATTTGTGCTACACTTGTACGATTATCAAAAGAGAATATAATTTTTGTATCTCCAAATAGCGTTGTATCTCCAACTATAATCTATTCCAAACTTTCAAAGCTTTTTTAATAGCCCAAAAGTCTAACCACATGGTCATGTCCAGTACAGTTCTAATGACATGCCAAGGACAGCTCCAGAAACACGGCCAAAGATATGTGTGAGTAGGTTAGATGTATAAGAAGGACAGACAAGCAGTCACCTTTTTGCTTCCTGAGGAGAAGAGGACTGCATGTTGACCCACCGGCTGTATAACAGGAAAAAGGAAGTGAAGAGAGCAGGAGCAAGCCCAAACATTCATTTTGAGGGTTAGAGGAAAGAAGATGCAGAAGATAAGAAGCACATGCATGTGAAAAATCTGCTTTGCTGTGTTTAATATAGTGAATTTTGATGTTACAGATTAATGCCTGGTTATCCAGCAGGAGATTAAGAATAAAACACAATATTAAGAAGCAATAATGGAAATGTTAAGAGCTGAATTTTAGGAAGGCCTGTCATCAGTGAGGGAAAAAAAAGTAGACTAATCAAACAACTTCAGATAATAAACCCCAAAAACAGATTACTCTGTGAACCCAAAGCAAAATGTACTGACTAACAATAAGCTTTGCTGTCTAAAGGAATCTATCAAGTCTGGTTTCGATTCCTTAATGATTCTAAACGATTTTAGAATTGTTAAAAAGAAAGAATTGACCATTTTTGAAAGAAAATTCTCATTGCATTCACTACCACAGAAGCCTGTTTTACACCTGAGATCATTTTAGTTCTGAATAAATAGTGATTCTCGATTCCCAGTCCTAGCTGACAGTATAACGAAGATGACTGACAGGAAGCTTGACCGATACCGAACTCTTATGGCCTGACCAGAGACGGGGCTAAACAAAATGGGCTGTGTGCCATATTTACCAATAAGCTCGGTGATGCTGCCACTGCGTGCACGGCTCTCCATCTCTACTTTGAAGACACTAGTGTGTGTGATTTTGCCAGGCGTGATGAGCGCGTTCAGCAGCTCAGGGGGAGGAGTGCGAAACACCTGCTGGAGAAGCTCTAGAGACGCCGTCACCACATTATGATCCCAGTGCTGTGTGTAGTGCAGGGTCAGCTCATACACCTGATAGCACAAGAACAGAGTTTACATATACACAAATATACAGCCACGCACACCCAATCAATTCAACACACACAGAAAAAACAAAACAAAAAAAAGCTCACACTTAATTTATTTGTCAGATAGAGCTCAGTCAGGTACTTGGAAGTACATGCATGGGTGCCAGAACTTTGGCAGTCCAAAAGTCATATTTAGGCAGCATAAAAGTAATCCACAAGAGTCCCATCGATCAACGAATGTCTTCTGAAGCAAATCGATACGTTTGTGTAAAAAATAAAACGCTAATTAAATCGTAATTATCTTTTCAAACGTGCTTCCTGCCAGCAGCTGACGCGAGAGTTCGGCCATTTCAAACCGCATCAGAGCCATGGATGGAAGCGCTGGAGTCGTGTAGATTACTTTTATGCTGCCTAAATGACTGACTTTTGGACCGTCAAAGTGCTGGCACCAATGTGCTTCCATTATAAGGACCTGACAGAGCTCTATCTTCTACAAATCTTAATTTGTGTTCTGCTGAAGAAAGACAGACATACACATCTGGGATGCCATCAGGGTAAGTGAATAATGAGAGCATTTTCATTTTTGGATGAACTATTCCTTTAATGAACAAACAAAATTAATTCAACTAAAAACACACAAATTATTGTATTGTTCTTGTACATATTGAATAAATAATTTAACCATTCACAGTGAAGGTTGTAAAAATGTGAACCCCTAGGATTATGACGTCACCAAAAGCTAATTTCAGTCAGCATATGGCAAACCTGGCATCCAGTTAATGAAACGAGATTGGAGGTGTGGGTTAGAGCTACTTTGACTTATAAAAAGCACTCAGTTTTTATTTTATTTTAGTTTACTATTCACAAGAAGCCTCTGCTGATGTTGACCAAGCCTCACAAAAAACAGATATCAGAAGACCTACGATCAATTTAGAATTTAGATATTCATCGGTCCACAGTTAGAAATATTTTCTATAAATGGAGATGATTTAGTACCATGGATACACTCCCTAGAAGTGGCAACCAGCCAAGATGACTCAAAGGGCACACCACAGAATGCTCAATGAGGAAAAAAAAAATAACCCTAGAGCAGGAGCTAAAGACTTTAGGAATTAGGAATCATTGAAACTTGTTAACATCTCTACTATGTCTACTATGCGGAAAACATTAAACAGGCAAGTGTCCATGGCAGGACACCATGAAGTTGACTGCTGCTTTCCAAAAAAAAAAAAAACATTGCTGCAAGCCTGAAGTTTGCCAAAGACCAGCTAGACATTCCATAACACTACTGGGAAAAAATGTTTTTGGACTGTTGAAATTTAACTGTTTGGGAAGAACAAGCAGCAATATACATGGCATAAAAAGGTCACCGCATACAACATGAAAACATCTTTTAAGTCTTATCCTATCATATCATAAGGCAATAATAATGGCATGCTGCATCTGTGGTGTCTGTGTCAGCTCTTGCACCTGGATGAGCTGCTCAGGTGAGGGGGAGACATCTGCCTCTTTACGAACGAGCCCAAAGCTGCCCTTCAGACTGGTGTTAGGATCCTGCTGCTGAATAAGTGGCATCAGGTAGCGCAATGTCAGTAAGACACCCAGAATCAGGTGACTGGAATGCTCCTCATCCACTGGTACCACCAAACCTGTGAGAAAGAAACAGTGTTAAACTACTCAACAAAATTAGACACTATATATATATATATATATATATATATATATATATATATATATATGGCCTGTCAATCGATTACAATGTTTACATGATGTCCCGATTAATTAATCGTGGTTAATCGCATTTAAATCGCATATACAAATATTTGCTGAGAAAGCCCGTCATATAACAATAATTAAATATATAATTAAATGTTATCTTTAAATATATATATATATATATATATATATATATATATATATATATATATATATATATATATATTCAGATAATTAAAATGCATTACATTCTTGTGGCAGATGAGTTAATCACTGATAAGACAACACAAAAAGCGGCTTTAGAATACAATGTATTGTTTACTACCATATTATTGAACATAAGCCAATCATTGGCATACAGTTCACAGCAATCCATTACACAAGTGAATTTGTCAATCAGTTGGAGATTTATTATGAGGGCTTGTTTAAGGACCCGTCAATTTCAACAAGCATCAGACATGCTTGTGTAGCGTCTCGGGTGCATTGCATCATAAACATAAAATGTTTAGGTCACTGTGTCAAGTTAAATATAGTTTAATACTTAGAACACATCTTGAGATCCCTTAGTTCGAATTTTTGCGCTCCAAGTGTTTTGAACGCAAGAATGTAACGCATGTCTGTGTTGTGCTGTCTGGTTGTTTTCTTCAAGGTATAAACTGCGTGTTACCACACAGCTGAAATTTAAATTACTGCCCTCTGGAGTAAACAGGTGGTACTACAAGCTTGCATTTCTCAGGAAGCTTCCAATCCGGGGGCATTGTGATTAATTGCGTAAATTGTTTATTTTTTTTTTGTAATCGCACTTAATTAACATGTTAAATCTACAGCCCTAATACATACACACACACACACACACACACACATATATATATAAATACACACACACATTAGTCAATGATAACAAAGACTAGACTAAAAAGATGCATCATGGCGAGAATTACAATTTTTTTATTAAAACAACGTTGACAAAAACAAACATAGAAAGGGAAATGAGCTGCTTTACAAACAGATTAATAACCTCATAAAAATATAGATTTTTCTTAATTTGAAAGACTAAAAATGTCTGATTAGCCACTGGCTGGTAAATGTTCAGATTTCAATGACCAGTGAATGAGTAGCAAAGTAGTTCAACATCTTTTCTCTGCGTGTTGAGTGAAAGTTTGATTTGATATCTGTTAATATGTGTCCAAAGACGAGATCAACAAAATCTATTTGTCATTGAATAATGTCTCTCTTAATATCCTTTCTGTTCTTTAATGAATTGTTGCTAAAAAATATATCGTTTTTTTATTCTAAATCACAAATAGCACAGATGAGGTAAAGCCATTTGAGTCCTCTCTTGTTAAAGGTGCTGTAAGCTTATTTTCTTCATGAAAAAGTATGCAAAACATTTTCTACCCCTGAAAGATATTAGTGATATAAGTGTTCTGAGATATCTCACCGGTCTCTGTGACAGCTGTAGACTCTTTAAACAGCAAACAAAAATGTGTCCGCTGTCTGCGGACAATGACACTTTCTGCATGTCAATCATTTTGTGCGGTTTCATAATATTGTAGATGCAGCAAATTATTGAGGCATAATGCATTTTTATACCATGCGGTTACAATAACAACTGTCAGTTGAAGTCGCTATTTTGCACTATTTAATTAAGCTCATTTTGGTATTTTGGGTTTTGGAAAGAGGGGTGTGGCTAATCCAACAGCTCAGTATCATGGAAGTAGAACAGCTGAAATCACTTAAAGAAGCACATGTTAAAGGTGCTTTACTGATGTAATTTAAAGAACTTCAGATTTCTTAAAGAGGCAGTACAATTTTTAGCACTTGTTCTACAAATCAATGTAAATAGTATAAATTATGCATTAAACAAACATGTAACAAAATGTAATGTGCATTTTTAAAAACAAATCAAATATAATTTGTAAAAATAATATTTTTGCAATGTTCCTAGTTAGACGGTCCCCTGTATAATTAATAGCATTCGCTGGGAGAGAATTTCTTTCATATGCAAGCAAAATGGACATTATAACTGAAATACACCCATATAAATCAATATCGAATAGGATTCGAAAGCTTATGAATCGAATAGGGAAATCCGTATCAAAACCCAGCCCTAGTTGTGAATTGCTATTTATGGAAAAATGCCCTACACGCAATGCAATATCCTAAACTGGTTAAAACACAAATTAATAACAGTCTCTAAAGCATTAAGAAATCAGAACTTAAAAAGTAGCTAATACTTTTGTATATTCATTTTATGCAACAAGGACAATTGTCTTTTTCAGTATAATTTATATGTTTGATAGCTACATATTTAAATTAATAAATGTTTATACATTTTGCTGAATGTTTTTATATTTGATTAAAGGTTAGTCGGTTACAGTTTGACACATGCTTTTTTTGTTTTAGAACATTATCATCAACACAAATTATTTTGTTGGCTCAAATTGTATGCCATTTTATTCTGAGTAAAACTGACTAAAATTAATGAATATGATATGACAATATATCAACTAAATTTAAAGGACATTTTCGTCAAAAGACTAAAACTATGACTAAAAATTATCACAGAAAGAAAGACTTTCAGTTAAGTCCTTGCCATTTGAAACACACAGTAGATTTGTGAGTGTGTGTGTGGGTGTCCTACCAAGCAGCACGTTAAGAAGCCAGGTGTAGAAGTAGTGTGTTCTGCGTGAGTGCTGACACACACTGACGGCAGAGCTGGCCGCTGTGCGGCGGATAGTTGGAGAGCTGGATTTCAGATTGGCAACAAAGGCCTTCAGCAGCATCTACACACACACACACACACACACACACACACACACACACACACACAGACACACACAGACACACACAGACACACACAGGATAAAGTCAAGAGTAACCCATTCAAAAGAACCCAGTATGGGTGAGTCATTTAAAGCGGGGCAGAGACCATCCTTAAGTACCTTAATGTTCTTTGTAAGCAAACCAGGAATATTATGGAGACTTGTTCACACCCAATGACTTTGCATTTGTTCATGGATACCATTGAATATGGGGAATTCTTCTAAAAGTATTTTAAATACAGATGTAATCATCTCAAGAGGTATTCTATCTAGTTTTTACAGTAGTTAACAAGCTCTCCTGGAATGTTTGCATAGCTACACTGCTTGTTATTTCCTTGCAAATTATTTATTTACAACAGCAGCTGATATTTAAGCATAAAAGAATAGCACTAAAACTCTCCTCTGTATTTTAAAGTGACTTTGATCTCGGCAGGAGAATAAAATCTATCCCTCTCCTACGGACATGACAAGTTCATGGATACTTAAATCCAGTCTGAGTCACATTCCATATTGAGAAGATGATGTCACCACTGCACATTCACAGAAGCCAGCGGTGAGGGATATCCCACACTGAGGTGCCAAATTAACTTACAGAATTCAGGTCAAGGAAATCTAATTCACAAGTCAAAGTAATGAGGGCTTCATAAATAGTTAATAATGTGGTGGCATAACTTTTTAATGAAAAAAAGCTATTGGTTTAGCTTGCAATTGTTTTTGTTGTGGTTTTTAATCAACATTACAACATTTTTCTCATTCTGTTTGGTGACGCTAGTGCCGAAGAAACTCCACAGCTTTTAGATTATTTCTTTTCAATACTGAACTCATGAACAGCAATACCTTGATCTCTCCATCATTGCCAAAGTGTCCGAGGGCAGCCATGATTTTAGGAATTGAGGAAGACAGAGTTTCCTGTACCGTCTCCTCTTGACGTTTAGTGATCCGGGTCAGACATGGCAACAGATTCACCAAGTACGGCCTGAGAACAGAGAGACAAAAATATGAACTTATGAATGACTGATTGCTGACCATTTTAATTACAAACATGTCACAGTTTAAGTCTAAATCCACACAACCAGAACAGCAAAAGCTGACCCAGTGTTAGTGTTCACTTCTGAGCCAACCAACACAGTAAATAGCTTCAAGTCAGAAATCATACCTGCATTTCTGTGGACGCACCAGGTGAGCAAGCTCAGCAAACCTCCAGAGAGCTGCCCGCAGACTCCGAGAGGCAGCATTCTGTAATAACAGAAAGAGTAGTGCTTGATTAGTGCTCTATGTATGTCCTCAGAGATCATCAGACCACTTTACATAAGGTGTATAAACCATTCTCTCCCCCAAAACAAAAACAATTAAGGCCTGTACACACCAAGAACAAAAGTAAACGAAAACGTACAACGAATCATAAACTAAACAAAAAAATACTTGTTTTGTATTGGACAACAAAGATTACACATGCAAGTAGGATTAGAAATATGTTGCCATATAAATAGTAATATTATAGATGTACTGTAATTAATATTATTATAGCGTTTTGTTTTCTTCCCCTTTTTCTCCCAATTTGGAATGCCCAATTCCCAATGTGCTTTTAAGTCCCTGTGGTCGCATAGTGATTCGCCTCAATCTGGGTGGCGGAGGACAAATCCCAGCTGCCTCCGTGTCTGTGACCGTCAACCTGCGCGTCTTATGTTGAGCGCGTTGCCACAGAGACAGTGCGTGTGGAGGCTTCACGCCATCCACCGCGGCATCCACGCTTAACTCACCATGCCATGTAAATCCATCCATCTTGTTCAACACAAATATTAATTCTTGGTGTATACATTTCAAGTGCATCCTCAGAGCATAGAGAGTTCAAATGTAATATGATTTACCTTTTTAATCTCTTTGTACAGCTCAAGCTGCAGTCTAGGCAGGTTGGAATCCATCAAAGCCTGAAAAAAAAAAAAAAAAAGAAAATTTAAATTCAAGCTAAACACCACAATAATGTAATAGCTCATTAGAATACAAATAATATATATAAATCTCAGATATATAATCTATACAGCACTTTGATGATTTTGTTGAGGCACTCATCGGCCACCATCCTGACGTCAGACTCCTTGTCGTCACTGCACAGCAAGAACATTTCCATGGCAATTCCAAGAAATTTCTGGAACTCTGGCGATGTCCTGATAACGGAATCGTAGCACAGAGGTCTCAGTGGTATGACATACATAACATACTCAAAGTAAAGTTAGACAAATATATCAGTTTTACCACATCTGTGCCAATAGTTTTACATTTTTAACTATAGTTTATCGACATAGTTGCCGATTTCTGGGTTTCTTTGCCGGAGCTTTCTTCAGTTAGAACGACTTGGTTCCACACAATAACTGCAACCTCTAGAGGTGAAATAAAACAAATCACTGATACCTTGTGGGGATTTGCCGTATCTATCTCTTTCATCATTGACAATATTCATCCACATTTTTAACCTCACCTCTATGCACAATTTGTTATTTTGATTAAATAAAGTAAGTGTTCTATATTGAAGCATGGTTTATAAAGAAGAATTTGGTTAAATGGAAACGTGCCCGTCAACAGATACATCATGTCTCCAATTTAAAAGTAGCACCCTGTAACTCTGGATGCCTACTGAAGCTAAGAAGATTTGAACCTGAATGGGAGACCTCCATGCGAAAACTAAGGTTGTTGCAGGAAGACATATAAGTGAGTCTAGCAGGGGGTGCTTACCCTGCAGTCTATGTGGGTCCTAATGCCCCAGAATAGTGACATGGACACTATAATGTAAAAAGATACTGTACTTCAGATGAAACGTTAAAGCGAGTGTGGCAGGGCGGAGCTGGGTCGTGATCACGATCCGCCCTCCGCCCTGCCACACCGAGGTTCTGACTCTCTGTAGTCAACTTTATGTCTTGTAAATAACGAAACACCTCTTCTTTTGGCTGCTCCCATTAGGGTTTGCCACAGCGGACCATCCGTGATCTGCATATTTGACTTGGCACAGGTCAGATAATAAAAAAATGCCTCATCTTGTGAAATATAAGTGTACTGTGTGTGTGTAATATATATATATATATATATATTACACCAGTTTCGCGTGGCACGTAAACAACTTTAATGGTGTTCTTACCAGCTTATCCAATTTGCACAGGTGTTGAGCATATGTCTCTTCATGGTTTGACGGCAAAAGCAGAGGAATAACAATTCATTTCAAATCTTGTGTAAACACGGTTTTCTTGCTTAGTCGGATTGTTTAAATAAGCTGAGTTTTGGGAGTAATCAGACTATTGGTGTGCATGTAAACATGCTCAATAACTCGGTATGTGCCTTTTGTTGTAGAGTGAGTATTCTGTACTCAAAAACATACTGCATTAGTGAAGAACAAGATGTGTCAGGAGCACAACCTCTCCCTCAACGTCAGTAAGACCAAGGAGCTTGTGATGGACTTCAGGAGGAAAGACAGAGAACACAGCCCCATCACCATTAATGGAGCACCGGTGGAGATAGTCAGCAGTTTCAAGTTCCTCGGTGTCCACATTACTGAAGAACTCACATGGTCCGTCCACACTGAGGCCGTTGTGAAGAAGGCTCACAAGCGCCTCTTCTTCCTGAGACGGCAAGTTTGGAATTAACCACCACATCCTCACACGGTCCTCTACAGCACTGTAGAGAGCATCCTGACTGGCTGCATCACTGCCTGGTACAGCAACAGCACCGCCCACAACCGCAAAGTCCTGCAAAGGGTGATGCGAACTGCCAGACACATCATCGGAGGTGAGCTTCCCTCCCTCCAGGACATATATACCAGGCGGTGTATGAAAAAAGCTCGGAGGATCAGAGACTCCAGCCACCCGAGCCAATGACTGCTCTCACTGCTACCACCAGGCAGGCGGTATCGCAGCATCAGGACCCGCACCAGCCCACTACATGATAGCTTCTTCCCCCAAGCAATCAGACTTTTGAACACTTGATCTCTCACGATAAATATATCAGCACTGCACTTTATTAACCTTATATCTCACACTGGACTGTTATAAATTATATAAATAATATTCTCTTGCAATACAACCTACTGTATATTTTTTTTATACACTTTATTTAATTTTTTATTGTACGTGTATTCCATATTGTGTGTATGGTTTACTGTACATTGTATACTAATATTGTGTTGTGTAATTATGTGTACATTAGATATGTCAATTGTGTTGTGTAAATCTGATGTTTATATTAAACTGGTATATGTCTAGTCACTGTCATGACTGCCATGTTGCTCGGAACTGCACACAAGAATTTCACCCACTTTTGCATATGGTCGTGCGACAATAAAAGTGATATGATTTTGTGATTTGTGACAATAGAGGAAGTGCAGCCAAGATGGTAGTTTTAGTGGCTGGTGTGCATGTTTTTGTGTGTGACAGTGGGGTGATAGATTGTTTGCACGATTTTATGACAGGCCAGTTTGGGTCAAAGTCCAGGGCCTGAGCACTAATGTTCAGCTGTTCATTACATCTGTAGAATACTAAAGTTTTCGAAGAATATGAAACACACAAATTTTTAAACCACTAATATTAAGGTAAAAGACATGTAATGGTTGTTTCTTTAAGGTGTATTGATGGTGTGGAACCTCTGTCAAAATATACTCTAATCTTTAAAGGAGACCCAACAAGATTGATTATATTTATTATAGACCACAGGAGAAAAAGCACAGATTTCTACAACAACGGATGCATTATCTGCTTTGTTGTCATTCCTAATAAACACTCTTGTGACTAGAGGTCGACCGATAACTTAGGTGGTGGAAAAGGCTGATAACAGATTAACCGGTTAAAAAAATAAAATAAATTATATAAAAAACTATATATTTATATTTTGACTATGATGACAGAGGCCACAAGAGCCCAGCTGCATGGGCCCTTTTAACCTACTAAAATAATATAATACAACAGGACTGCAACTAACGATTATTTTGATAATCGATTAATCTTCTATTATTTCTTCAATTAATCACTTAATCGGATAAACCACATTTTATTTCCTATTTTGAAGGGCATATCTGGTTCGATTTACACTACTAAATTCACAATTCTACATTCTCACAAAACTTTAAACAAAGCCTGAATCATGAAAAGATCATTTTTAATTGTATTATTATTATTACTACTACTTTCAGCACACATAAGCAAAACAGTTCCTTTACTAGTAAAATTTTAAGTATTGTTCAATAAGTGTGAAATGATCCATCTGGAATGGAGTGGGACAAAAAAACAAATCAGCCCAGCAGAGGGCAATGGTGACATCAAAATATAAATATTATAATTCTACCCAGCTGAAAAAAATACATAATTATGTTTGATACATGTGCTTTTACATAGTCACTGATTACAAACGTTTCAAGTATTTTAAATTAATACTGTACGTTTTAAATTAGTATTTTTATTACCGTACTCTGTTTTTCCTCATTTTTTTAAAATGTACTTGTTCATTGAACTGTTGTATATAAGCAATATCACACTCGCAATCATGCTATATTGTTGTGATGGCCTGCGGCCTCGTGCATCCGGCCGAATCACATCAGTGCTGATGTAGGGCCATAATCACACTCTTGCTCATGTGATATTGCTTAATTACAGTGGGTATGGAAAGTATTCAGACCCCTTTAAATTTTTCACTCTTTGTTATATTGCAGCCATTTGCTAAAATCATTTAAGTTCATTTTTTTCCTCATTATTGTACACACAGCACCCCATATTGACAGAAAAACACAGAATTGTTGACATTTTTGCACATTTATTAAAAATGAAAAACTGAAATATCACATGGTCCTAAGTATTCAGACCCTTTGTTCAGTATTTAGTAGAAGCACCCTTTTGATCTAATACAGCCATGAGTCTTCTTGGGAAAGATGCAACAAGTTTTTCACATCTGGATTTGGGTATCCTCTGCCATTCCTCCTTGCAGATCCTCTCCAGTTCTGTCAGGTTGGATGGTAAACGTTGGTGGACAGCCATTTTCAGGTCTCTCCAGAGATGCTCAATTGGGGTTAAGTCAGGGCTCTGGCTGGGCCATTCAAGAACAGTCACGGAGTTGCTGTGAAGCCACTCCTTCGTTATTTTAGCGGTGTGCTTAGGGTCAGTGTCTTGTTGGAAGGTGAACCTTCGGCCCAGAGCACTCTGAAGAAGGTTTTCGTCCAGGATATCCCTGTACTTGGCCGCATTCATCTTTCCCTCGATTGCAACCAGTCGTCCTGTCCCTGCAGCTGAAAAACACCCCCACAGCATGATGCTGCCACCACCATACTTCACTGTTGAGACTGTATTGGACAGGTGATGAGCAGTGCCTGGTTTTCTCCACACATACCGCTTAGAATTAAGGCCAAAAAGTTCTATCTTGGTCTCATCAGACCAGAGAATCTTATTTATCACCATCTTGGAGTCATTCAGGTGTTTTTTAGCAAACTCCATGCGGGCTTTCATGTGTCTTGCACTGAGGAGAGGCTTCCGTCGGGCCACTCTGCCATAAAGCACCGACTGGTGGATGGCTGCAGTGATGGTTGACTTACTACAACTTTCTCCCATCTCCCGACTGCATCTCTGGAGCTCAGCCACAGTGATCTTTGGGTTCTTCTTTACCTCTCTCACCAAGGCTCTTCTCCCCCGATAGCTCAGTTTGGCCAGACGGCCAGCTCTAGGAAGAGTTCTGGTCGTCCCAAACGTCTTCCATTTAAGGATTATGGAGGCCACTGTGCTCTTATAAACCTTAAGGGAAGCAGACATTTTTTTGTAACCTTGGCCAGATCTGTGCCTTGCCACAATTATGTCTCTGAGCTCTTCAGGCAGTTCCTTTGACCTCATGATTCTCATTTGCTCTGACATGCACTGTGAGCTGTAAGGTCTTATATAGACAGGTGTGTGGCTTTCCTAATCAAGTCCAATCAGTATAATCAAACACAGCTGGACTCAATTGAAGGTGTAGAACCATCTCAAGGATGATCAGAAGAAATGGACAGCACCTGAGTTAAATATATGAGTGTCACAGCAAAGGGTCTGAATACTTAGGACCATGTGATATTTCAGTTTTTCTTTTTTAATAAATGTGCAAAAATGTCAACAATTCTGTGTTTTTCTGTCAATATGGGGTGCTGTGTGTACAATAATGAGGAAAAAAATGAACTTAAATGATTTTAGCAAATGGCTGCAATATAACAAAGAGTGAAAAATTTAAGGGGGTCTGAATAATTTCCGTACCCACTGTATATTCAGCATTACAGTTTAATATAGTACAATCATCTGTAAATGCAGTGCAAATTCACTCCTTTCCTAATAAGTGTCATACCGGTGCTCATTGTATTGCACGCGCTTTCATGTTGACGAAAAATCCAAACACTTAAAACCCTCCACTTCGACTGCTGAGAAATCAGTGTGATATCCATGAGAGCTGCACAATTGATTACTGAAATCAATGTATTATATGCTGTATGATTACTAAACAGCAAAGCACAGACTAATCAAAATGACTGCGTTCTCTTTTTCCATTGTGATCCCTTTGATTGACGCAGATGTGTGCTTATTTGCTCCACGAAGTTTAATGGAGACTCGCAGTCGCATGTGGTTAAGACAGACGGTATTGCAAAATACATGCCTGATTTTTAATTTTAATATGTAAACATTATAAAGCATTGAAAATAGCAGTCAAATGCAAGTGATGCGCTGGAGAGAAAAACTCTTGCGCATTTAACAGCACAATCACTGCGTCAATGTACCTGACGCAGCAACCACTCCATGTTAAACTGCATGCTTATTATGAGCATCTTGGAATTGTTAAAGTGCTCTGGTGCACTGAACATCTTGGGTCATGTTTTTTCCACTTTAACTTGTCTCTGTCATTTTTCAAAGGAGTTATCATGCAACACATTTTTCGTGGGGCTGTAAAGTGACGTCACTGACGGAGATTCTCTGTGCTCGTGGCATACAGTTGAAGTCAGAAGTTTACATGCACTTAGGTTGAAGTCATTAAAACAAATTTTATAACCACTTTTTTTTTAACACAGATTTTATATTAGCAAACTATAGTTTTAGCAATTAGTTTAGGACATCTGCTTAGTGCATGACACAGGTCATTTTTCCAACAACGGTTTACAGACAGATTGTTTCACTTTTAACTGACACAGAGGGTCAGAAGGTCATTTAAACTGTGCCTTTAAGCAGCTTAGCAAATTCCAGAAAATGATGTCAAGCCTTTAGACAATTAGCTTCTTATAGGAGGAGTTCTGAATCAGAGGTGTAACTGTGGATGTATTTAAAGGCCTACCTTCAAACTCAGTGCCTTTTTGCTTGAAATCATGGGAAAAATTGAAATAAATCCAAGCCAAGACCTCAGAAAAAACATTGTGGCCCTTCACAAGTCTGATTCATCCTTGGGAGCAATTTTCAAATGCCTGAAAGTAACAAGTTCATCTGTACAAACAATAGTATGCACACCAAGGGACTACGCAGCCATCATACCACTCAGGAAGGAGACACATTCTGTCTCCTTGAGACGAACGTAATTTGGTGTGAAAAGTGCAAATCAATGCCAGAATAACAGCAAAGGACCTTGTGAAGATGCTGGAGGAAACAGGTAGACAAGTATCTATATCCACAGTAAAACGAGTCCTATATCAACATAACCTGAAAGGCTACTCAGCAAGGAAGAGGCCACTGCTCCAAACCCACCATAAAAAAAAACAGACTACAGTTTGCAAGTGAACATGGGGACAAAGATCTTACTTTTTGGAGAAATGTCCTCTGGTGTAATTAAACAAAAGTGTTTGGCTATAATGACCATCGTTATGTTTGGAGGAAAAAGAGTGAAGCTTGCAAGCCGATGTACACCATCCCAACAGTGAAGCATGGGGGTGGCAGAATCATGTTGTGGGTGCTTTGCTGCAGGAGGGACTGGTGCACTTCACAAAATAGATAGCATCAAGAGGAAGGAAAATTATATGGATAAATTGAAGCAACATCTCTAGGCCTCAGCTAGGAAGTTAAAGTTTGGTCACAAGTGGGTCTTCCAAATGGACAATGAACACAAGCATACCTCCAAAGTTGTGGCAAAATGGCTTAAGGACAACAAAGTCAATGTATCTGAGTGGCCATCACTAAGCCTTGATATCAATTGCTAGAAAATGTGTGGGCAGAACTGAAAAAGCGTGTGAGAGCAAGGAGGCCTACAAACCTGACTCAGTTACACCAGTTCTGTCTGGAGGAATGGGCTAAAATTCCAGCAACTTATTGTGAGAAGCTTGTGGAAGGCTACCCAAAACATTTGACCCAAGTTAAACAATTTAAAGGCAGTGCTACCAAATACTAACAAAGTGTATGTAAAATTTTGACCCACTGGGAATGTGATTAAAGAAAAGCCGAAATAAATCATGCTCTCTACTATTATTCTAGCATTTCACATTCTTTTTTTATCCCATTTTATCCCAATTTGGAATGCCCAATTCCCACTACTTAGTAGGTCCTCCTGGTGGCGCGGTTACTCACCTCAATCCAGGTGGCAGTGAATAAGTCTCAGTTGCCTCCACTTCTGAGACAGTCAATCCAATCTTATTACGTGGCTCATTGTGCACGCCACCACTGAGACTCTGCATGTGGAGGCTCATGCTTCTCTCCTCCAGACATGCACAACTTACCACGTGCCCCACTGAGAAAGAGAACCACTAATCGCAACCACGAGGAGGTTACCAATGTGACTATACCCTCCCTAGCAACCGGGCCAATTTGGTTGCTTAGGAGACCTGGCTGAATTTACTCAGCACGCCATGGATTCAAACTCACGACTCCAGGGGTGGTAGTCAGCGTCAATACTCGCTGAGCTACCCAGGCACCCGACTTTTCACATTCTAAAAATAACATAGTGATTCTAACTGGCCTAGACAGGGAATGTTTTGAATTGTGAAAAACTGAGTTTAAATGTATTTGGCTAAGGTGAATGTAAACTTCTGACTTCAACTGTATATACAACTAATCGATAATGAAATTAATTGTTGAAAATTTCATATGGATAATTATCGATGAGTTGTCGCTGCCCTATACTGCAATGATATTAAAATGCACTGAACCACAGCTGTGTATCAGGAAAATCAGCCATATGTTTGCTAGAAGACTACAGACTCAGATAGCAGATACAAATATCCAATATTCAATTGAAAGAACTTGATTTTGAGAAGTTTGCTGTCATTCTCAATAACAATTTTTTTTTTTTTTAACCGTCATTGAATTTGCGTTGTTAATGTAAAAAAAGCCAACCCAGCCTCAGCATCAATAGGCTTTTGCCAATGACTCATAAAACGTGACCACATCTGATCTTCCTTAATCTGATGTGTCTTTTCAACAGTGGTCCTGGACTGCTCATTGACTACAGCATACCTCAGTGACTGTGCCATGATGTTTTCGCAAATCGTCATACAATGAGTCACTCTGTCCTTTTTGGTTGTAGCAAGGTCTTTTTTCCTGTAAGGAGAAACAACATTAATGTGGATGTCATCACAATAAACAAAATAATGGCCAGCCCATAAATATAGATTAAGCCTTGGCATATACAATATAAATCTTGACAGTATTTCTTGACATTCAATGGATAGAACTTCATCAGAGACAACATTGTAAATCAGCTTTATAATGTGAAATCCCAGTGTCCTCAAGCTAATGGCTCATTCCTACAATTTGGTGACGTTTCAGCTTTGGAACATTTGAAAAGCAAAACATACTTTTACAAGTATCTTTCTGTTTCATCATTAAAGGGACATGTTAAAGATTATTTTAGTCATACTGGTCAAAATAAATGACTGAAAAAGATCAGGGGCTGTGTGTATAAAACTTCTCAGAAATGTTCTTAAGAATAGTCTTAAAATTTGACTTAAGTGTCAAAACATTCTTAGCAAAGAGTAGGACTTGTGTAAGAGTAGGAGCTTTATATAAAAGATGCTAAAAGCAACCTTCAGCAAAGTCTAAGACTGATTCTTGAGTGCTGACTGAAGTGACACATAAGTGTTGTGAAATAAGGACTACAATGATGTTGACCCAAAATGGCTACCCTAAAACACTTCATAAATTCATGATTCAATACAACACATTATAAAACAATGTTTTGATAATAGGTTATTTTCTGTTAATTAATTATTTGATTAAACAAATGAGAAAGCAAAATTGAATTTCCTGCATTTTAAACATTTTTCCACATATTGACAAATGTTGTCCTCAAACAACATTAACATGTAAATTGAAGGCAACAAAAAATCTAAATGCTAAATCTCGCAATATAATTACATATGCTTTTTCGTGTTATCAATACAAAATGTTTTCAGTTTTTATGTATATGGACAATTTAAAATCACATAATGAAATGATAATAAAACAAACTGTTGCAATCCCATTATAGCTATGGAATATTTCTGTTAAACACTGTTCCATTTAGAGGGAAATTTGACATTCAACATATCAGCAATATTAATTATAGCACTCCATTTGGTTGAGGGGCATTGGCACACACTCCATGAAGTAAGCCTATATATTTTTTCGCAGTTTTGGACAAGTTGTTTTGCTAAATGGGAATAGAAACTTGCATAACTTTGAGTTTATAATAGTTACAAATAAGAATAAATCAATAAAATGTAAGATATGAGCTGGGGTTAAAAGTCTCTCAAGCACAAGCATATCATTAAACTATAAGCATATTAATTGTTTTATATAGTGTTTGGGCTCTCTTTATGCAGCTCTCTACCATTTTTTTTAAATGTCCTATCAGAAACACATTTGGCTGTTTCCCACAGAAACACATTTTCACTACTGTAAAGTGGTGTCACTGATGGAGGTTGCTGTGCTAGTGCAAAGATATTCAGCTAATCATAAGTTAAATCATTGTTGATTATTTTCATCATTCATTTTTATAATTTAAGTGATATTAGATTTTAATAATTAATTGTTGCAGCCCTCTGAAAGTTAAGGTATGTAGTCCATCACATTTTTCAAATGCATAATTCAAAACAATGAGTTTCAATATATTCATTAAATGAAAAATGTGCTGCAATTAAAAAATTATATTGATGGATATAATTTCACTCAACTACAAAACCCATTCGCCCAAATTCCACTTCCATAATTCCAACACATAGTTCCTTTGTTGTAGAGTGTGTTGTCTCCTTGGAACAGTCATTGTGCTTCTCCTAACAAGGATATCTCTTCAGCACTGAGACCAAGCCTTAACACTTATGAAACTTTATGAATCACACTTATTCTTAAGTCTAGGAATAAGAGTAAAATGACATCACTCTTAGAATTTTGACAGACTTAAGACAAGAATTTTACTTAGGGACGCACCGATACGATTCAATACGATATTGGAAATCTCAGTATCGGCCGATAACGATCCGATACCAGTGTTGGTTTTTTGCATAATCAGTTAAGAATAGCTTTACATTATTGTGTGGAAATAATTGCGTGTACTCTATAATGTGTAATGAAACACAAACCTCCAACTACACATTATTTAAATATAAATATATCTCTTATTAAGAAAAAGTTATTTTTAACTAGCATACTGGATAATGTAGCAACAAAATTAACAGTAATTCCAGTAGAAGTCATCAGACCAAGAAGACGTTGTTTTGTTTTGTTTTTTTCAACTTGTATCTGGACTTTAAAGGATTCAGATATCTTTTTTTGTTCAATTTAGTTGTTAGATATCACCTCACTTATCATTCACACAGTTATTTTTTTGGAACCCATTCAACTTAAATATTATTATAATTTGAAAACAAAAAATAATATAATAGTAATATATCTCAATCGCGCACCTTTAACTTTTAAACCCTCACGCTTTTATTTTGACATTCTGAACTCTCCAGGAAGTCCTGTATGTGTCTGTTTGTAGGCAATTTCACAGTAGTTTAATTCGCTTCTTATTTAAATTCTGGTAAAATGCACCTCCAGTGCTGTTCTAAATGCATATTATAAGTGAACTGAACTAATGAGCATCTACATCTGACATGTTGTTCATGAGTAGCGCTCAAATATTGCGCACTGCATTAAGGCTAAAAATAGCCACGAGTGTGTATAAACAGAGCAGCGCCATTCACTGACACGCTGGAGCTGCGAATAAATTTTATATATTTACTTATAAAACACAGCCTTTTGTGATTCACAGAGCTATCGCACGTCTTCAGGTGACTTTGAATCAAATGTGGTCATGTTAACTACTTGGTGTTTTTAAGGTTCTTTTATGTCATTTTTGGAGCTTGACAGCAAGATCTGTTTAAAAACATCAGTAACAGAGCCGATACCGATCCACATATCGGATCGGTGCATCCCTAATTTGACTTGAAGCCTTTATACATATGGCCCCAGATGACCTTCCAGTTAGCCTAAATGAGCAGAATCAGAGTGGAAAATAACAGGGCAGGCATTCAGTGTATAAATTAGCAAATCTAGCAAACATATTTGTAAACTTATATTACATTTTGTTGAATGGCAGATGTCCACCTACAGTGTGTTTGTGTGTGTGTGTGTGTGTGTGTGATGTCAAAGTGACCAAAAAAATAAATAAATCACAATATAATAAATCAAGGGACACACAAAAAAGTTCCACTATCAGTGTTATAATTACAGATTTACCACAAATGAATACATGTTAGGGAGAGAATGTAATACTAAACTCTTAGTGTATGGTGGGAGAAAATAGAAATCCAATTATTAAGCACTAATTTTTGTCAAAGATGTTTTTTGACGTGCAGCTCCAAGGAAATTATACAGTGCAATAGTTGAAAAAAATTATTTATATATAAAAATGTAACTTTTAGGCCCACAGCAGTGTAACAATATAAATGGTCAAATGTTTTTATTTTTTTATCAAGCCTATTAAAATTGCAATTGGGTGAAATTAAAGTGTAATATACACACACACACACACACACACACACACACACACACACACACACACACACACACACACACCACAAATTGTAGGCTATGGCCACTTAAATGTCACCAAATTGAATGAATGACCCAAATGTGATGATAACAATACTGTTAACGGAAACTGTGTTAGGTAATGTCAGCACCATGATGAAGATTTAAAAACTGGGGGTGATTCTCATAATTATACCCATCAAGAAAATGTCCTGATCTTTTTTTTACTCCAATATAAAAACGAAACAAATAAGTAATTATATTTTGCATATAGAAAATGAAGCCTATTATTATTATTATTATTATTACTTATTTATTTATATTTTACATTGTTACATTATTTTCATGACAGTTCCGGACATCTTACTACCAATTCTTATTACCGCAATCAATGTGGGGAAGGCAATTATTATCAAATTTTTTTAATATTTGTAAAACATAGTAGAGGGGCCTGGGTAGCTCAGCGAGTATTGACGCTGACTACCACCCCTGGTAGTTCGAATGCAGGGTTTGCTGAGTGACTCTAGCCAGTTCTCCCAAGCAACCAAATTGGCCCGGTTGCTTAGGAGGGTAGATTCACATGGGGTAACCTCCTCCTGGTCGAGATTAAGTGGTTCTCGCCCTCAGTGGTGTGCGTGGTAAATTGTGCGTGGATCGCAGAGAGTAGCATGAGCCTCCACATGCTGCGAGTCTCTGCGGTGTCATGCACAACGGGCCATGTGATAAGATGCACGGACTAACTGTCTCAGAAGCAGAGGCAACTAAGACTTGTCCTCCGCTACCCGGATTGAGATTAGTAACAACGCCATCACGAGGACCTACTAAGTAATGGGAACTGGGCATTCCAAATTTGGGGAGAAAGGGGGATATAATAATTAAAGAAATAATAATAATAAAAAAAAAAAAAACAGTACAAGTCCCTTTTTTTTCGTTCATTTTTATCATTATACAACATTATACAACTGTAATATAATTTTTAATTTTTATAAGAATTATCATCGAAAGCGATGGGAATATGAAAATGCAAAAAATATTTTTGGTCCTAATTATCTGCTTTAAATTTAGCATTTTTTAAATTTATTTGGTGTTAAATATGTCCCGTGAGATGTTTCGTGAGAATCACCCAATAACAGCATCAAAGCATTAAAACAGCACTGACTGCATTAACAACATCAGCTGAGCACTCACTGTTTCTGGACGAGCTCTTCGGCCGACAGCGGGCCTTGCTGCTGCTGGAATGATTTGAGCGACTCAAACGCCTTCATCAGCTTCTCCATAGTGGCCATTTTGACAGAAGCTCTGATCTAGATGTAGTCTGATTGCAGAGCGGATAATATTTACAAACTCAAAAGCACAATCAGTGTTAACAACACTGATACCGAGCGCTGTGCAGAATGTCGCAGGATAATTGAAGGTGTCGCCGAAATCGGAAACCACTAACAGTGGCCAAAGCCCTTAAATCAGACCTACACTTCAAACACCATCCGATTATGACAAGTATTCAAACAAAATGATCCGAAGATAGTTGATAACCTGTCCAGTTCTGAAAGCCATCTTAAAGCAGTGTAAGTGGAGCAACGGTTCTGCTGTATTTCCGGGTTATTAAACCCTGTCCAAATAAAAGTCTTCAACTTCATAATAAAAGAATACGCCTAAGGTGAGTGGGTGTGACATGTATTTAGATAGTAATAAAGAATGAAAACAGCCCATATAATAATGAACCATATCATCAATGCTGAATGTATTTAATAAAATAAAATAAATACCAAATGTATGTTTCTAAAAATAAATATATATATAAATATAATATATATACCAGCATAAAAGTAATCCATATTACTCTAGAGGTTAAATCCATGTCTTCAGAAATGGTTGAGAAATGGATCAATAATTAAGTCCTGTAGGTGGCAATACGCAGGAAAAAATGTGAATCGCTTAAAGCAAAAGAAGGAGAATTTGAAAGTGAATTGAAAGGGGGAGATTTATAGTAAAAAAAAAATAAATTAAAAAAAAAAGACTTAAAATTGACTTAATATACACACTTATCATATCGCTTCAGAAAAAAATGGATTTAAACACTGGAGTCATGTGGATTACTTTTATGCTCCCTTAATGTGCTTTTTGGACCTTCAAAATTTTGGTACCCATTCACTTCTATTGGAAAGACCTATACAGAGCTGAGATATTCAATATTTTGTGATCAGTTGAATGCCACTTTGGTGAACTAAAGCACCAATTTCCTTCCGAAACAGCTAAATCCGTACATTATTCCAAACGTTTACATTATGCATTCGTCATAAGTTTTTCATGACCAGGACAATATGACAAAATTTAGCCCAAAAAAAATAAAATACATTTCATGCACTCTTCAAAGAAGGCATTTGCAATAAAATGTTATGTTCTGTTTTATATTATCTGTTCTGATTGGTAACTTTCATCCTAAATGTCAGAAGAAGAAAAAAAGATCAGCATGGAAGACATACTCATACTGTACATACTGCAAAGAGAGTTTACACTTACTGAGCAGCACTTTAGCACTCTGGTCCTAATAAAGTTCCTGATGTGGTCTTCTACTGTTTTAGCATATCCACCTCAAGGTTCGACATGTTGTGCATTCTGAGATGCCATTCTGCTCACTACAGTTGTACAGAGGGGTTATCTGAGTTACCATAGCCTTTCTGTCAGCTCGAACCAGTCTGGCCATTCTCCGTTGTCTCTCTTCAATAAGGTTTTCCGTTCTGAGAACTGCCGCTCACGTGATGTTTTCTGTTTTTGACACCATTCTGAGTAAAATCTATAGAGACTGTTGTGCGTGAAAAACCCAAAAGATCAACAGTTATAGAAATAACCAAACCAGTCAGTCTGGCACTAACAATCATGCCACAAAAATCACTGAGATATAATTTTTCCCCATTCTGATGGTTGATATGAACATTAACTGAAGGTCCTGACCCGTATGTGCATGACTTTATGCATTGTACCGCTGCCACATGATTGGCTTTTTAGATAATAGCATGAATAAGTAGGTTATCAGGTGGTCCTAATAAAGAGCTCAGCAAATATATATCTATATCACAATTAAACATGCAGCTGCAAATGTGAGTCACAGTAAATCTGAACTTCTGGTAGGTGCTCATTCAAATCGATGTTAAATTCTGAGGGTCTTATGTGGCATTTTGTAATGATTCTGTAAAGTGTAATGTTTACATTGTTTTTCAGCTTTTGTGACCAATACTGCCCCTACAATTCAGGCATTGACTATATTCTCCCTTTGGAAGACTGTCATACTAATTATCAAAGGTAGTTAAACTCTTATTTCTTCACATGTGGTGTTTCCATATTTGGTTTTTCCACCCCCATGTATGTACTTTAAATGTGTTTATTTACTGAATGTCTGTCACAAAATATTACTAAACATAAAACACAACCCTTCCTCACCACTGTGCAAGACTTAGTCATTGGTGTATATATTTATTGACAAGGCAATTTTAGGAAGAAACCTAGTTATTACAATATGGCACTTATTATACAAGTCCATAAAGTTTAACCATGAGACGTAAACATTATGTGTGCTATTATGATTTTAGTGTGATAAAATTGCTTACTAGTTTTATCTGTGTAGTTATAACTTCATTGCCATGACAACAAAACACAGGTTGACCCTGTAACAGATTCAATCACACTTCAGTCACACAATAATTTTATCACACTAAAACATGTTAAATATATAATGTCTATTGGGTATGCTTTTGAAACAGTGAGTATTTTAGCATTTATGGTTTAAGTGCCTATACTGCATTTTTTGCTATTTTTAATAAATGAGGGGCGAGACTAAATATTGTATGTGGCACTCAACATTATGCTATAAATGCTGTAGATTCAGCTTAACTTAACCCAGAACCTTTTAAACTGTTTTTGTTTGTGTGTGTACATGTACCTAATTTCCTAGATATCTTTTAATGATTTCATGTTACCAATGTAAAACATACCTTGCAGCTTAACAGTATATAATTAAAACTTTTATAGGTGTTAAATAATAAAGCAACTGATTGGCTGCTATACTATGCACTAAAACATGCAAAAGCAGAAATGAGTATAAACAGATGTGAAATAAACAGAAGTGATGAGTGACAACATCAGATGCTTTCAGATAAAATAAGTAACCCTTTGTCCAAAGCAACAAAGAAACTGGGGGAAAGCACTGGAATCCCTTTAAAAGGTTTTTAGGCCATAGCAAAATGTACCATTTAGTTTAGCCAAACATGTGCAAATCATCATGTCCATATCCAGAGCACCCAGAGAGAAACAGAGTGTAATCTGTCATAGCCCAATTAGAGGGTTGCAAAAGCAAGTCTGTGGCAGGAGAAAGGACCTCTCCTGTGGCAGCAAGACTCCCTCCATGTACATTATATGCTGTCTGAAACAGGAAAGGTGAAAAACAGAGAGAACAACAGACACAAAAACAGGAATCAGAATTAAGAGCAGCCCTGGTCCATGAATGAATTAAAGGAAGAAATGAATGAAAGAGAATAAGGACGCACGCACTGGCTAGCTATCACTGCCCTTCTATGTTGTTTGAAGATGCGTGTTGAACCATAAGGAGATGTTCCATTATACACAAGTCCAGATATTTATGTAAGTAGTTGTAACTTGCATTATATTACTTCTATGATAGTTCTATGATTATGAGTGTGTGTGTGAGTGAGTGTATGTGTGTGTCTGTCTGTGTGTGTGAGTGAGTGTATGTGTGTGTCTGTGTTTGTCTGTGTGTGAGTGAGTGAGTGAGTGAGTGAGTGAGTGAGTGAGTGTGTGTGTGTGTCTGTCTGTGTGCGTGAGTGAGTGAGTGAGTGAGTGTATGTGTGTGTCTGTGTTTGTCTCTGTGTGTGTGTGTGTGTGTGTGTGTGTGAGTGAGTGAGTGAGTGAGTGAGTGAGTGTATGTGTGTGTCTATGTTTGTCTCTGTGTGTGTGTGTGTGTGTGTGTGTGTGTGTGAGTGAGTGAGTGAGTGAGTGAGTGAGTGAGTGTATGTGTGTGTCTGTGTTTGTCTCTGTGTGTGTGTGTGTGTGTGTGTGTGTGTGTGTGTGTGTGTAGTGAGTGAGTGAGTGAGTGTAGTGTGTGTGTGTGTCTGTGTGTGTGAGTGAGTGAGTGTATGTGTGTGTCTGTGTTTGTCTGTGTGTGAGTGAGTGAGTGAATGTATGTGTGTGTCTGTCTGTGTACGTGAGTGAGTGAGTGAGTGTGTGTGTCCCTCTTTTTGTGGCAGGAATTTTGCCTTGAATTTTGCCTCTTTGTTTACCAAGTAAATATTGAGCTTGTGCATCATTCTTCAACTTTTTGAAGTTGGGACAAATAATTTCAAATTTGGGAAAGAAGTGTTTTCGAATTTCATTATAATTAGGGCAGGTGGTTAAGAAGTGCAGCTCTGTTTCTATTTGTCCTTGGTTACAGTACGGGCATAACCTGCCCTGTCTGGGCATCCAGCTCTGTCTGTATCTGCCCTTCTCTATCGCCAGGCTGTGTTAGTTTGAGGTCTCTGACTGTACTCAGGTATTCTGCTGTTGTGTAATCTCTGTTTAGGGCCAAATAACATTGTAGTTTGCTTTGTTTTTGTGTTGTTTCATTCCAATAAGTTTGGTAGTTTTCTTTTTGTGTGTTAATCATTTAGTTGGGCCAGATTCTGTGGATGAGGGTGTCAGTGTCCAGAGGCTGATTATTGTTAGTCTGTTTGTGGAGCCTCAGGACCAGCTGAATGAGGGGACTTTTCTCAGCATTCACTTCATGGATTTGAAGGGCTTTAAAATGATAAGAGTTGGGGTCACTCAGTTTTAGATGTTTACAAAATGTAATGGCTCCTTTCTCAATGTGGATTAATAGAGGGTATTGGCCTAATTCTGCCCTGCATGCATTATTAAGTGTTTCTCTGTACCCTAAGAATGCTTTTACAAAACTCTGTATGCAGGGCTTCAGAGTTTTGCAATATGTTCTATGACTGATTGTAATATTTTGAGCCAGATTCTAATTGGTATTTCAAATTGGATAGCTTTTTTAATGGCATAGAAAGCCCTTCTTGCTTTCACTTTCAGTTCATTCACGGCCAAGTTGAGGTTTCCGTTGAGGTTTTCTCTCTCTCTCTCTCTCTCTCTCTCTCTCTCTCTCTCTCTCTCTCTCTCTCTCTCTCTGACTCCTTAAAGCTTTGCACACTGGCTGTTCATATTAGCTGATTTGATTACCTACACCTAACGTGGTTGGTGGGAAGTGGCTGTGTTTCCTCTCATAGCCACATGAGGGCAGCAGACATCTTTTAGATTCATTTATCGTCGTTGTTACGTACAACGAAAGATTGTTTGACATTTAAGTACAATAAATATACAATATATATACACACATGCACCTATGTACACATATATTCATGTACATACTTATAAACATACAGCACATATAATGAATATAGACATACATCCATTTTATAGACATACCCTCACATACATACATTCACCCACATACATACTTTCATGCTTTTACCTCACCCCATCCCCTCTTGAATCTACGCCCCTGATCGTGGCTGAGTGTAAATGTTGAATTTCTACGTTGGCATCTGCTTGGTGTACGTCCAAGATGGCATGAACAAAAAGTTACTTAGTGCACCTTAAATTTTAATCAGATTTTAACAGGTTTTAATCCTAAAGGAATAGTTTACCAACTAATAGAATTAAAAAATTATAATATACACATCCTTATGACTGTGTTCCAGAGGACACAAAAGTGTGACAGACTGATCCTAATTTGGAACCTTTCAGAGGACCTGCTTGTATTTTGAGGGGGCACCGGTGGCGAGGCAAGAAAAATAAATAAAGCACCTTTTAACAATTTATTAGTTATATTTAAATGCATAGGATATCATAAATATTACTTCAGTAGCAGTATGTTTTTTTTGTGTGTGTGTGCAATGGGACCTGGGTTCAAATCTTCAAATCCTGACTTTATATATTGATACAGTTGTGCTCCAAAACTGACATACCGCTAATAGCATCTGTAAGATGTTAAAATCTTAAAATATATATATATATATTTTTTTTTATTTAGTACAGTCCTCAATACTAAATAATAATTTAAACAAATGTTCACACTACATACCCTTTCTTGTGACTTATGAATAAATGTCATGATACAAGAACCAATGAGGTTTGATGTTCTTGTGACTTGATTAATGATTTTGTTTATGTGAGAGTAAATAACAACTTAAATTTCAGTCTGTTCATTAAACAAATTGTCTGTATGTCTTCAGAAGACTTGGAATATATTCCACACGTCACATGGACATCTTTTATGATTCTTTTGGGAGATTTTTTTTTTTTGCTTTAAAGTGAGACTGCCATTGTATGAAAAAATCAGCCATCATGACATTCTTTAAAATACACTCACCGACCACTTTATTAGGAACACGTGTACACCTACTTATTCATGCTGGTATCTAATCAGCCAATTGTGTCAGCAGTGCATAACATCATGCAGATACGTGTCCCGAACCATTTTAGGAAGACTGTTCCATATTATTAACTGGCCAGAATTTTGCGATCCAAGTGAACATAATGGAATATAGTGGTCAAGGTCACATAAGTATTCTGCCCTGCAAAAGCAAAAGACCTTAACTCACTAGAGTGTGAAACTGAGAAAAATGACTTTAAAGTTTCTGTTTTGTCCAGACAAAAGTATTAGGTAGGACTCCCAAAATTTCACAACTAGTTGCTATATTGAAGAAATGTTTGTATGCAAAAAATCTTGAGCTCAAAATTGACCTTTGACCCTTGTTTGGCAGTTACTGTACTCTGCCTTTGTATCATGTGCCAAAAATCAGGAGTCATGCAAAGGCAAAAGGCCGTAACTGACATATAATCAATATTTACTTGCTGTTCACCATACTTACATCCATTATAAGAACACCTAACCAAGGTCTAGTCATCATGGTATTTGTTTTAAATTATATAGAAGACCTTTGGTTGTTCCTATTTAGTGCTATAATGATCAGGATAGTGCGGCAACACTAACACAGTTAAACAGTATAACAGATAAGTTACTTTGCAGTACAGTATGTACAGTATGAATAAATACAATAAATATTTTCACAATAAAGATAATTTAATTATAATTGAATACAAAGGTATATGTATTTAAATGCAAGATATAGAGTAATAATTAATTAAACATTGGACCAATACATTAGAGATTAGAGACTGCTCATTCCAAGTTTTTTTACTGCTCCAAATAAAATCTTACTGAAAGCTAATTTTTTGAGATATCAACCTAAAATTTGGAACACAACTTGTCCATAGGTATATATGACAAAGCATTCTTGAAATACAACCATTTAAGTTTGAATAGTGATTTTCATGTCTATGCGAAAAAAGGGGGAGGGGTGACAGTTAAAGGGTTAAGGGTTAAGGGCCACCAAACTGCTCAAGATGCTCAGTCAACGAACTCGACTTGGATTACTACTTTTTAATTCTGAGATAATATAGACAGAGTATACCGAAAAAAGTTGGAATTACTTTTACTATTTAGGTTAGCCTACTTTGTACGGACGTTAGCGATAACCAGCTGTAAAATCTGACGTGAACACCTGTGGATTATATCTTCTATGGATTATATCGGATTGCATGGAAAGGTAGGATGCCTCTGTATTTAATATTTGGTTTTCAGCATCTGATGTGAGGCAAGTGTCAGCGTCAACGTTAGCGCTAATTTACATGACACAGATTCAATTTAGCAAGTTCCGGGCTGTCACTGACATTGACAGATCTGAACCATCACCCTGTCACATCGCTATCACAGAGTAATAATACAAACAAGCAGTCGGCAGTCTACACTTTATTTCAAAGATGTGTCGTGTGTATGTTACGCGGTTTGGTGACAATAAAAGAGCGGTAATCTTTGACAGTATGACAAAGCCAGAGTACAGTAACATCACAGCGGCACCGTAACATCTCTCTTGATGCCAGGCGAAACAAAGTCAGAACACCTTAACTCAACTTAAGCGTGCCGGAACAAAGGCTAAGAGCCGTAACAACTGTTACGGCGTTCTGCTGTGGTTTCTCGTATGGTTTTGGATGTTACGGTTGTCATAGCCCTTTAATTACTCGTTAAAACAATCAAATTGACTCACGATATTTATTCACATGATAAAGGAGGTCTTGAATACCCCAAAAATGACATTAACTCATTTTTGACCAAACATGATGTTACGGCGTTTTGCCTTTGTAGGGCAGTAGTGTGGATCTAGACTATTCAAAGCTTTGTCAGTAGTTTTAACAGGTAGCCAATGTAGCAACGCTATGATTGGGCTTATATGATCATATTTTTGGTTCTAGTCAGCACTCCAGCTGCTGCATTTTGAATTAACTGAAGTTTATTTATGGAACCTGCAGGACATCCTCCCAGTAATGCATTACAAAAACGTAGTCTTGAAGTCATGAATGCATGAATTCGTTTTTTGGCATTAGAAACAGAGAGCATGTGTCTTAACTTAGCAATATTTCTGAGATCGCGGAATACAGTTCTACAATCATTGAAGACCATGTGGGGTTTCAGTTCTGTCAGCTGAGAACAGAAGGCTGAGGCTACCTGGGAACAGGCCTACCAAAACTGGACACAGACTGGAAAAACATAGCCTGGTTTGATATTCTTGGCTGACAGAAGTGGATCCTGACATGGTCTTCAATTACTATTTAAAATAATTAAGTGGTCCTAATTAAACAATACTTTAAATGTCACATTTTGGAATCATAACTCAAATTATATACGTTCTTTAAATTTGGCTTTGAGTAAGTACTAACTCACAATAATTAACTACAAAATTGTGGCTGTGTGAAATACCCATAAGCCCTTAAATATTCACACTCAAAGAGTTCTCATGAAAACAATCCTCCACATGCAGCAATGCAGCTTTGCAGATCCTTTGCATTCTAGCTGTCAGTTTGTCCAGATATTCCTGTAGCACTTGCCATATATGTGGCTGTCTTGTCGGACACTTCTCACGCACCTTACAATCTAGCTGATCCCATAAAGCTCAATGGATCTATAACACTATTTTCAATGATCTGTTGTCCATTGTCTGTTTCATTGCCCATTATAACCTTTTCTTTTTCAAAAGTGGCCTTTTCTTTGCAATTCTTACCATAAGGCCGGCACCCGAGTCTTCTCTTTACTGTTGTACATGAAACTGGTGTTGAGCGGGTAGAATTCAATGAAGCTGTCAGCTGAGGACATGTGAGGCATATGTTTATCAAACTAGTGAATCTCATGTACTTATCCTCTTGTTTAGTTGTACATCTGGCCTTCCACATCTCTTTCTGTCCTTGTTAGAGACAGTTGCCCTTTGTCTTTGAAGACTGTAGTGTACACCATTGTATGAAATCTTCAGTTTTTGGCAATTTCAAGCATTATAAAGCCTTCATTCCTCAAAACAATGATTGAGTTTCGAGAAAGCTTTTTCTTTTTTTGCAATTTTTGACCAAATATTTACCTTAAGACATGCCAGTCTATTGCATTCTATGGCAACTCAAAAACAAACACAAAGACCATGTTAAGCTTCATTTAACGAACCAAATAGCTTTCAACTGTGTTGGATAATGGCAAGTGATTTTCTAGTACCAAATTAGCTAATTAGCATGATTACTCAAGGATAAGTTGTTGGCTGCTGGAAATTGGGCCTGTCTAGATTTGTAAAAAAATATATATTTTTCAAATAGCAATGTCCTGACTATACTTTGAATGCCACTTTGGTGAATTAAAATACAGACGTCCTTCCGAAACAGCAAAATCTGTACATTATTCCAAACTTTTGGCCGCCAGTGTATGTTTGATCAAAACATGTTAATTTATTTAGAAAAATTATTATTTAAATGTATTTAGTTTGAATCTTTATGACTATTGTTGTCATTTTACTAATGTATAACATAGTTCAGCATTATTATTGGAACTAACTTATCTTTTGTTCACTATATAGAATGAAATATATAGTTTGTTAAACTGTTGTATAGAAGCAATATCACACTCGCAAACATGCCATGGTCTGCTTTCACTGCTACCCTCAGGCAGGCGTTATCGCAGCATCAGGAACTGCACCAGCCAAATTCATAAAAGCTTCTTCCCCCAAGCGATCAGACTTTTGAACTCTTGCTCTCTCATGACCAAAATACATCAGCACTGTCCTTTATTAGTCTCACACTGGATTCTCATACTTTCTCTTAATAACACACTGGCTCCTAACTCATGACTATTAAATTAGATGTTTATTGTAGGTACGTGTCTCATAATTGTCATGACTGCTATGCTGCTTGGAACTGCACTCAACCGCATATGGTTGAGTGACAATAAAGTGATTTGATTTGATTGACAAGCCACATGGACTACTTTTATGACTTTTGGGTCCTTTTATAAGCTTTAAAGTGTGGCACTAATCCACTGCCATTGTATTGAAAAGACAGAATGGGATATCCATTGCCAATTTTCATTTTGTGTTCCACATAATAAGGTTCAAAACAGTGTTACTATGAATGCAAACTTTAGTACAGTGAAAAAGACACTCTATTAGCATAACATAAATATATATAAATAAATAAAAAAAATCCAACATTCTTTTGAATGTCCATGTACCAACATTTTATTCCACTTAATTTACTATTACTAATATTTTGTATGGCCATGGAAAATTAAGCAATGTGATAACAGTTTTAACTGATCGTAAAAGTAGTCGGTTAAATTACCAGATGAACTTTCACCTTTTGCTGACCCTTATGCTTCGCAGAGCTAATGTGTGCTTCAATCACTTGCACCATTATTAGCAACTGACACATTTAGTGACAGCTTTACATGTCATACATTCTGCTTCCCCACGAATCTCAACCTGGACGAAAGCATGGTAATTTTTTTGAGTAAATTTGCACTTCGTTTGACCATTGTTTCCACTCAGCTGTCATTTGCTGAGCTGTCAAGCAACTGTTTGATGCCGAACTCAACAGCGCTTCGCGCGTTCGCTGAGAGATTGACAGGCAGGAACTTGGCCAATAGTTGCTTCAAGCCTCTTATGGTGTGCGAGAAGGCGGGACTTATAAAGAGGGTTTGCGGCAATGCTAATATGCGCGCACACACACAATGAAGTATTAGACCAGAGGCCTGTACCATGAAGCCGGTTTCGGTGGCTAGCCGGGTACGTTTTAGATTAGTTTGCCTCAACCCCAAGTTTTAGGTTCCAAGAAAGTTGGCCGGCGTTTAGTGGTGTTCATCTCCATAGTAATTTACGCTCCGTAGCAGGTTTCGTTCTGGACTACAGATCGCTAACAGATGCTGAACCAATCAGCGGTCAGTAAAATTCTCTGACGCAATCAAGTCACTCCCCCGTGTCTCTTAACTCTTTCCCCGCCAGCGTTTTTAAAAAAAAGTTGCCAGCCACCGCCAGGGTTTTTGACGATTTTCGCTAAACTTTAATGGCCCGCAGAATATTTTCTTCCATGAATATATGAAGATGCTATATATCACAATAAAGATCTGAGCCTCTGCTTTTAGGCAAAAAAAACGATTTTATTTTATCTTCATTTGTTCTTTTTTTATTGCGACTTGAACAGAGGTCGGTTTTGTCAAAAAACAACATTTCAGACAAAAAGCTGATAAAAAGGCATGTTTATGTCTGATATTTTGAGCTTCTCAATACTCCACTTCTTCATGTGTGAGACGATCGCAGTCTGTTTCTTTGATCAAAGAGTTGCGTACTCTTTCTAAGGGGTCTTCCTTACCGTATAACACCTAAAACACGGAAACCCGGAAAATTCCGTGTTTGGCGGGGAAGCGTTTTTTCATAAAACACGGAAAATTCCGTGTTTGGCGGGGAAAGAGTTAAAATGCAATTTGCAGATAAAATCTTAGAAATCCACTAAATTGACCCTTCATGATAAATTATTTATTTGAGAATCTAAATGTAGATTTAAAGCAGATAGAGTGTTGTATTTAATTTAAAATTTAATTGCTTTTCATTTACACTTTTTAGCCATAGCAAAAAATATCTTTGAAAATATAAACATACTATTTTAGGCAAACTATAAAACAGCCAGTAAAATGGATTAATATGATACCTGCAAAAATAATAGTTTTTAAAATATTATAAAGCTCAAGATTGCTATGGAAAGGGGTGAATGCCACCCAAACCCATTCTTTCTTTCATGGACTCGAGATGAACATACAGTATTTTATTTGAAGATATAAAAATAAAATTATAA
This sequence comes from Xyrauchen texanus, assembly GCF_025860055.1. Classification (NCBI taxonomy): domain Eukaryota; kingdom Metazoa; phylum Chordata; class Actinopteri; order Cypriniformes; family Catostomidae; genus Xyrauchen; species Xyrauchen texanus. The sequence continues at coordinate 12,839,443 of NC_068280.1, read as the reverse complement.
ATTGATCAATTGTCACACATTATACATACATTTCTGCATATACATGGTGAAATTATTTATTTTTCACATATCTGGGGTCAGAGTGCAACTGATATAATAATATAAGCAATAAGCAATATAAGCAGTACACAAAATACTTGTTTTATAAAAAAGAACAAATACATATTATTGCATAACGATTATTTGCATACAGTATTCCAAGTACTCGCTTTTTAATGAATCAATAGTAGCCTTTTTTATGCTTTTTATTTTTGCATTTTATTTTAATGAACACAATGTCCAAATTGTACATCAAGAAAGATAAATAAAAAAAATATGTTATTTTGAATAACCATATCAAACTACCAATCACAACATGTTTGATAAATGACATGTGTAATTCATTCATTTACATGTTATATTTTATTTCAAATAAAAAAAAAATTGTTCATGCCCAAAAGGGTTTTTAAGATCACGCAGCCTTAAAGCCCAGGGCACCACTGTGCAGTCAATGGCCCCCTGGTAGACAAGGGCCACCGGGCACTGGCCCCATTGGCCCGGTCGGTAATCCGTCTCTGCTCCCTACATATAATATTATTCAGAGTGTCCTGTATATCTATAAAATTGTATTGTATTAGTTGTATTGTATGTATCAATTATATACTTTATTAATGGATGCATTTCCTTTTTTATTTATTTAACTTTAACTTCTGTTAATAAATACCTTCTTACCTGTAAATTATTAAATAAATGTGAATATTTCAGCTCATACATTTGTGCTAGGTTTGAAAAGTTATCCATTCCTTTATCAGTGAACAGGTGGTATCTTTGCAGACCTCTATCTGCCCAAAACATAAATGTATTATCTAATCTATTTGGCAGGAAATAAGGTCTTTAGCAATTTGTTGTAAATTAACTATATCTTTCTTAATTTTACTATTTTTATTTTTTTTCTAACCAACTTCAAAAAAATACTGTTAATACAAATAGTATCTATTGATTTAAATGTGTTGCTTTGTTTGGTTAGGAACGGGGATATACAAACAGGTTCCCCCATTTGATACATTTTTATCTTCCTCCATTTCACTTTTGATTCTTTGTTCATCCAAATCAATATAGGTTGAATTTGGGCAGCTTTATAATAATTGATCAAATTTGGGAATTCTAGTCCTCCAAGCCTTTTTAACAACACAAGAATTTTAAGACTTTTTTAAGGTATCCTATTATCCCATATATTTACAAATTAGCCTATTCCATGGTCTAAAAACACTTTTTTGATATACTAACTGGTATAGATTTTGACAAGGGAAAAAAAACTTGTTCATCTTTATACTCTCTATTAGTTTTGAAATCAATAGCCTACATTTTTTGTAATAGTTTTTAATGATATATACAGTTTCAATTCAAAGAAATATGAAAGCTTTTATATTTTAAATAAACTTAAGCTTTTAAAATTAATAAGCCTGTGTGTTCTTGTTGTGAAAAGAAATGCCATCACATTATGTCATGTTTATTCTTTTGGTTCATCTTTTGATTCCATGTATTTTATTATGAAAAGTTTAGTTCATGTTTCCCTAGTCATGTGATGTCCTGTTAGCAGAGCAGTAGTTTTCGTTTTCATGGCCAAAAGTTGTTTGGGGGGTTGCCAAACTGGATCGAGCAACCTTAAAGCCCAAGGCCCCCCGGGCAGTCAAGGGGCCCTGGGCACTGGCCCCATTGGCCCGGTCAGTAATCCATCCCTGCCCGTAGCACAAATAATAGCATTGCAAATTGCAATGTAAATTGTAGCTAGGAGACATCTCTGGTGTCATTCAAACACCTGCTAAGCTAATGGGAGCTTTGCAGTTTTGGTTCCATTAATGTCATGTTCTGAGCTACTGGCAATGGAATGCATTTATGGTTGGAGATCGGAGACGCTGTTTTAACCACTACGAAAACCATGCAATTGCATGGGGCCCCAGACTTCAGGGGGCAAAATCCGCTTGAGTGACATGTTGTTTTGGGTACACGCGCAAATACGCTGTTGTCAGTGCTCTCAGAACAGTTCACATAGAAGTCTGGAGGGTTTGTGTCAGTTTTTCAAAGGTTGGGGTTTTGTAATTTATGAAAAAATATACAGGCCTCCCGAACTTGTTTCGCCTACACTCTCTCACTCACAGATACGCATGAACAGAAGAGTTAGGGGCCGTTCACAACGAATGCCTTTTTTGTGCCTCTGCTCTGTTTTTCCATTGTTATCCTAAGTAAACACGTGCTGGATGAACATCCTCGTCTCGCTGTTTCTTCAGTGTGTCACAGTACTGGCACATTTTTAAACACTGTGTCAAGTTAAAAAGAACGTCAGGTCTCAAAAACGATCTCTATATAGATAATAGATTACTCAATAAGAAATATTTTACTATTGTATACAACAAATCCTCAAAGTAATAATAATAATACTGACATATCATATTATAATGACAAAATTAACAACAATAAATAACTGTTGAGTTATAATATTAATAAATAACAACTGAATTCCAAAATGTTAGAAAGTGAAGTTGTAGGTTTTGTACAGTCTGTTCACACACACACACACACACACACACACACATTATAATATATATATTTTTTATTTTGTTTTGTAAAAATATATGTAGGTAAATATAGTTTTTTTTATTACTGTATGTGGAAAAACTGGAAAAAATGCATTAATTATCTTTAACTAGATTATATATTTCTTAAACATTTTGAATGTACTTGGCTACAACGGCTGATAGTATGAATTTAAAATTGCGATTTAAAAAAGCTATTTTATTTTTAATGGGGCTCTGGGTTTGTCTGTAACTTGGGGCCTCAGAAATGGTAAACCCTGACCAGAGATATCAAGTAATATTCCACATCCAATTTGAATGGAACACAGAGGGTGCTTCTCATTTTTAAAATGGTTCATCCTTGTTTCATTTCCTTGCTTCCTTTCCTCTCAGCTCCGACCTCTTTGGACATTAGGAAAGGATCACTGGAAAGGAAACGAGGATGGAGGAATCAAAGCCAGCCGGATTTGTAAAATGAAATGTCCTGCACACTCACTCGTCATTTCAGAGCGCGTTTTCGCGCAGCTGCTGTACATTGTATTGTATTGTAACTTTATTTATGTCAGTTAGGCATATGGTTTATTTAAACTGCAAAGGTGAACCATGAATTAAAACTATTGTGTCAGATGTGAAGGGGGAGGAGAATTAGCCTAATATGTGCATCAAGTTCATTTGGATTTGCTGTGTGGCAACGGAACATGAGGACGATTGCTTTTTAGACCGTACATGGAACAGTGATTTATCGCATGCGCAGTAAGGGGATTTAAGATTTTTCATACGTGTCAGCGTGGACGAGTAACTTTTTTACACGCTTCAAAAAGGCTGTGTGGACGCCGGAGAGCATTTCTAAAACGAAAACGCAATATTCAAATGTATCCGGATTAATGTGGATGTAGCTAGCCATAAATTTGATTTGCTGCTGCCGTTGGAAGCCTCCTCTCAGACAGATAGACACAATCACAAATACACATTTCTTTGAGACAAATGTCTATGATAAACACTCATAAAAATGAACTGCATAGTTATTAAAACATGCCAAATATTCTCAATATCCAAAGACAAGGACAAGTAACCTTTAAAAACTATGTGCATACTTTATAAAAAAAAAAAAAAAACACACACACACACACACACCTTCCTAAAATAATGTCCTAAGTCATTTTTTGACAAATAATGCCAAAATCATCTCCTCATGATGCTGGCCACCCCAGTTGTTTCTGAAAAACTTGAAAAAATGACTTAGGACATTATTTTAGGAAGGTGACGATAATAGTAATAATGACAACATTGCATTATGTAAAAATTTGAGTGGATTTACAATTTTTCCCTCCTTAAAATGTGAAAAAATCATTAAAGAGAAGGTTTTTATTTTTCTAGTCTTTAAATTCTATTTCCACAAATTAATCACATACATATTGCATTATATTTATCTCTAAATGAGAGCACACATTAAATGTAGAGATTATACACACAAATACTAATCTGCCCCTGTCATCTTTTTATTAATCTAGACTGCAATAATCATTGATTGTCCAATTGGTATTTTAGTTATCTTCCTTTCATTTACTTTCTAATATTTGAAAAGCACATTATGTGTTTCTGATGGCGTTCAGTATACACCCTGACTAGCGGTGGTGAAATTAATACAGAAATCATAGTGGTGGCCAGAACCAGCGGAATACCTTCGCAAAAATATATAAGCTTATGATCTTTAGGGACATTCATAAAATAAGATACTACTAGAGGCATGTAACATATCAGTATAGACACTAAAATGTGAGCGATTATTCTAAAGGCCTTCCTTTTCTGCTTGTTCTCAACACTTCTCCCTCTGTCAGTTTTTTTGTGTCTGTCTTGCTCTGTCATTTCTGCATTCTTTTGGTCCCCTGGTCCTGAACGCTTCAGGGCGCAAAGGACAGAGGCACAACAAAATGACGATATTGTGACTGCCATACAAAAACACAAAAAGAAAATATGATCCCGAAAATAATCCATCCCTGTGTAAACAAGCCTGAAGCTGTTGCCCCCTGCAATTAGCCAAGCTGTTGCTGCCAATGCAATCCTGTACCTTATATCTCAGGAATGTTAATGGGTAAATCACTGCGAAATAGTGCTCAAGGCACATGGAGATCTGGATAAGAGGTCTAAATGTCCAGCTAAGACCAATTAGGAAGTTAGCTAAACTGTAGCTGATCATAGAGTGCTTGTTAAATATCAGTAGAGTGATATCAGTGAAGTCTATTATGCATTGGATGCAAAAAAGTAGCTCAAGTATAGTGATATTCAGTGGAAACACCAAGTTGGCTTTGATGTTTCCATGAAGAGACACCCAGAGGGCACAGCAATGGAATGGCATTCCAACAACAAAGCACAATACGGAAGTGAACATAATTAAAGGAGGTCCAAAATATCCCTTGCAAATGCAGTACCAATTTAGAGACTCTTCGAATGGGCTGGTAGTATTGGTGAGTTGGAAAGATGAATTGCACATGGTTGTACAGAGCTGGGAAATCAAAACAGGTTATGCATGTGGTTTTATCAAATAATATTTTCACACATTTTATGAACAGCAAAAATCAGTGAGCAAAGGCTTAATAATGACGAATAATGATGAATAATGATGTGTTGTGGCAGTGATATTATGCCAGCCGCAGCTGGAACCAGCTTCCAGAAGAGATCAGATGTGCTTCTACAGTAGTCACATTCAAATCCAGACTCAAAACACATCTGTTTAGCTGTGCATTTACTGAATGAGCACTGTGTGTCCGACTGTTTGTACTGTATTTTATTTTATTTTATATTCTAAACTGTTTCAGTTTTTCTTATTTTTTTAAATTCTTATTTTAATCTCTTCTATGTAAAGCATGCCTTGATCCGATGTGATTCCTGTGTTCTAAATAAATTCTTGTAGTTAGTTTGGCACAATAAGTGTCTACTTATTCAAACCTTAAATAGACAGTATTTTCACTAGAAAGAATTATTGAAAGAAATGTCATACCTGGATTAATGGTACCCCAAGAAATTTTTTTTGTTTGTACCCAGCAGCAACAAGCTACCAACAATGCCTTATTCACAACGTTTCATTTGTTCATAGGTAACTATAAATATTACCAATCCAATTTTATTTGCATAGGGCTGTCCATGCTTTTTTAGCTCTTGTGTGCTTATGAAAATCTTTTGCAACAATATATTATGGGATGTCAAAACAATCTTTGATGCATTATTTGAATATGGTAAATCTTGGTGTGCTAAAAGTAGGTCTGCATTCACTTGACACTTTATTAAGAACACTATGGTCCTAATAAAGTGCCCGGTGTGGTCTTCTGCTATTGTAGCCCATCTGCCTTGTTGTGCATTCTGAGAAGCTATTCTACTCAATACAATTGTACAGAGTGGTTATCTGAGTTACCTTAAAGCCTTTCTATCAGCTCAAACCAGTCTGGCCATTCTTTGTTGAGCTCTATCATCAGCAAGGCATTTCTGTCCACAGAACTGCCGCTCAGTGGATGTTTTTTGTTTTTGGCACCATTCCGAGTAAACTCTAGAGATGTTGTGTGCGAAAATCCCAGGAGATCATCAGTTGCATAAATATTCAAACCAGCCCATCTGGCAACAACAATCACGCTACGGTCGAAATCACTGAGATCACATTATTCCTCATTCTGATGGTTGATGTGAACATCAACTGAAGTTCCTGACCCATATCTGCATGATTTTATGCATTGCACTGCTGCCACATGATTATCTGATTAAATAATTGCATGAATAATTAGGTGTACAGGTGTTCATTATAAAGTGCTCAGTGACTGTAAATTTGCTTTACTTACATTTTATTTTAGCATAGAGTGGTTTGGCTACATCATGTCCCAACTTACGCAAGTGTGTTCGTGTGAAAACTAAATAGCCTCTGAGTGAAGGAGTATAGACTTGTATAGAAATATATAGAAAACTAAATATAGTTGTAAAGGGGTTTAAGGGAAAGGAGGAGGCGAGAACCGGCTTGACAATATAAATAATAGTTTAATGAAGGAATAAACCTAAAGACACAAACACACACACATAGGATGGACAGCTGCCCGTAAACGTCCTCAGTCGGCCTTTATCCCTCTCGGATGCTTGATTAGCCTGATAAGGGACCGGGTGTGTAAAATCACAACCCGGCCCCACCACAATAGTCATCGGCATCATCCCTGAATTATGAATGGATTTTTCTCCTTCAGCAGCTTTTGACCTGTCTCAATAGAGACAGGCATAGGTGATTTTCAAAAGATGGCTTACTGGCAAAGATACCATAAGCTTTTCAACAAAAAGGCTCAAAGCAGCCAAATTGCAGAGGATGAATGATGTAATGCTAGGATTTTCAACATAGATGATTGTTTACCGTCTCTGCCATGGGTTTGCTAAACAGGAATTATTGAGGTCTTTTAGGTTCTGTTGTATTATTCAAAGTAGGAATATACTGTAAAAATTCCCACTTTCCAAGTTTAATGCCACTCATCAGTATTATAGTCCCTTTAAGGCAAGTCAGATCATTCGGTGGTCATGTTTCATTACACCTACGGGGCAGTCTGTGGGACACTGTTTTCTAAGAAAACAAATACAGCTCCTATCTAATTGAATGGGGAAAGAAAAAATAGAAAACTCCAAAATGGTTGGTCAAGATCAGAGAATAAAAATGGTTTAAGGAACGATATCAAAACCTGTTATAAGCAGTTCATTTTATTTTTATAAAATTTTCACAAAGAGTTTATTACAGTCATTGTTTTGGAACTGCACCACTTCATGTTGCCTGAAAAAAATAAACATCTGTTTTGATCCTGAAGGAAACTGCTGCATCACACATTTCTTTAATTTCCTGTTGAGGATGTTGCGTTCTCTGAATGAAGACCTTTTTTAACAACAATGTATAATTACTACATATACTGTACATGCACAGCTCATCTAGATACAATGAAACACACACACACACACACACATGCACGCACACACGCACACAGATTTTCTTTTAACACAAATTATTTCTTGTAATACCATTCTCAACTAAATACATTATTTGGTTCATTGATCCTGATTTTTTTTATTATTTTTCTTTCATCTTCTTCCTCGTATCCATGACACTCACAAATGCTTTGGTCAAAACTTTCTTTTACATAAATGCAAACACTGCATGTAAATTAATTGCATAGTGATTAATACATGGTAAATATTTAGAATATTCAAGGACAAGTTGTTGTGACAACACTATGCATACTTTATTCAAATAAACATACAAGATATAATAGCAATAGTAACAGTGTTATACAGCTGTAATGTTTAAAACTTTATGATATACAGTATAACAAATGTTATGCATTTACTACTTCCCTCTTAAATGTGTTTGATGAAAATCAATTAATTGAAAGGAAAGTGTTTTTTTGTTTGTTTGTTGCATTGATGTATATTTGCACAGTTATTCAATGCAGAGAATTTACCCATTGAAGTTTCAATAGATATTTATTTCAGTTTGTCTTATTTTCCTTTTATTTTTTCTCTAAGAATTTCCATTATTTGTTTTAAATGGCCTTCAGTATACATCCTGACCAGCGGTGAAATGAATACAACAATTACAGTGATAGACACAATCAATGGAAAATCATCACAAATATACCTTTGCTTATCGATCCTACCTGTGTGCATCGCATAAGCTATTACTTGAGGGAAATAAAAAATCAGGATAGACACAAAAATTTGAGAGATGATTCTGAAGGCCTTCCCTTTCTGCTGGTTCTCAACAGCTCTTCCTCTGTCAGTTTTTTTGTTCCTAATTTTCTCTGTCATCTCGACATTCTTTTGGTCACCTGGTACTGGACGTTTCAGAGTGCAAAGGACAGAGGCAGAGCAAAATGATGTTATTGTCACTGCGATGCAAAAACACAAAAAGAAGATATGATCTGGAAAAAACTCTGTTCCATAAAAAACAAGCCTGAAGCTGTTGCCCACTGCAATAATCCAAGCAGCCACTGCCAATGCAATCCTGTACCACATACCCTTATATCTCAGGAATGTTACTGGGTAAAGCACCGCCATGTAATGTTCAAGGCACATGCATATCTGGATAAGAGGTCTGCAAGTCCAGCTGAGACCAATGACAAAGAGATTCAATTGATAGCCCATCAACGAGGGATACATGGTAATAATGAAGTCTATAATACATTGGATGCAAAACAACAGATCCGCTATAGTGATGTTCAGTGGAAACACCAGGTTGGGTTTGATGTTTTTATGGAGAGATACCCAGAGGTAAAAGCAATGGACTGGCATTCCCACAACAAAGCACATTAATGAAGTTATACTAGACAAAAGAATGCCAAAATGTCCCACACAAATGCAGTACCAATTTAGAGCCTCAAAGATATAATTGTTGCTTTGGAAGGATGAATTGCACATGGTTGTACAGAGCTGGGGGAATTTTAAAAATAAGTTAGTCAGTCATTTTCATTCATTAAACATAAGTCAAAACAGTTATAAAAGTACGTTCACAGAAGGGCTGATTTCCGGACCACAACATGGAGATAATTTGGCACAATATAATTCTAAAAATTAAAAGAAAAACCATACCTCATTTAATGGTACAGCAATATTCTGAAGAATTGTTTCATTTGATCTCAGCAGCGACAAAATATGCTTCATCCACTATGCTTAATCTGTTTATAGCGAAATGTACCTGTGCCCACTCCCATTTTGTTTGCATAGGATTGTTTTTTTGGTTCATATCATTGGTGTTCTTTTAATATCAATATTTGCAACAGCATATTATGGAATGGTCCAACCAAATCTTGGTGCAATATTTGAATAGAAAATACACTATAAAAATGACCATGTACTTCAACTTAAACAATTAAGTTAAAAAGCTGCCTTAAAGTTGTAAGTTACATCAACATAGCTTTACAAATTATTTAAACTCATTATTTTACATTTAGTTTAAAAACAGTCTAAATGTAAAATAAAGAGTTGAAATGATCTGTAAAACCACACTGTAACGAACCCCGCTCCTTCGGTTCGCCTACTATAAAATCTCTCATGTTAAAAATCTCTCATGTTAAAAATACATATGTTAAAAATATATTATCTGATAAACCTAAATATCTTATGCAGTAATGTTTCAAACTAAATCAAACTGGATTTTAAGGATTTATTGATATTTTTACAGGAAAACAATACAAAAATTATTTTCAAGAACATGATTTTTGACCTAATATCAAAGGTCTTACTTGAAAAAAAATTATTATGATCCAACATGAATTTTCTTGATAAAAAAATATGATCATGTCTGGTAACATGTGAATGTAAAATGGCTAGAAATAGCATTTTAGCTTTGCGTAAAGCCGACAATGGTTTATTTCAATTTCTTGTGCTCCAAACTTTCTTAAATACTAAATTAAACAAATGACAAAAAAATGAAAAGTACTCTCTTCAGTAATCAAAATACTTTTTGAATGCAACTGTATTCTAATTACTAGTGATTTAAATTGTAACAGTAGTGGAATACAGTTACTTATATTTTGTATTTTAAATACGTAATCCCGTTACATGTATTCTGTTACTTCCCAGTCCTGGTTGTTAAATCTTATTTGTGTGACATACCTTTTTAAGTAAATATAATTGAATGAACTGATGAACCTCACAAACATAAACCAAATGGTAAAATATGGTTTGGTAAATCCAAAACATATTTTTCTTCAGTGTATTTCTCACCTGAAACTGTGCAAAAAAATCAATTCACTAAAAGAAAGTTTGGATTTTGGTCTTGATTTGTATTCGCACAAATCAGTCACAAAGTGATCAAATTCCACTGTGATTATCTCTAGTGCAGATATTCAATGCAGAGATTTTACACTCTCAAATACGATTATATCCTAATGTTAGGTAACCTTATTTCTTTTAAATCTAAAATGTAATAACTCATGAAGCTCCATTAGATATTTGTTTCAGTTTGCCTTATTTTCCTCTTATTTGTTATCTATTCTTAGAAAAGGACATTAAATGTTTCAAATGGCCTTCAGTATACATCCTGACTAGCGGTGAAATTAATACAGTAATCATAGTGATAGACAGAATCAGCGGAAGTGCTTCTTACATATATAAAAGCTTATTGATGCCAGCTATGCGCATAAAATAAGCTACTACAAAAGGGTCAAAACAAATCAGGATAGACACTAATATTTCTCAACAGTTCTTCCTCTGTCAGTTATTTTGTGTCTGTCTTTCTTATTATTTTGTTTCGCTGGTCCTGGACACTTCAGTGGGCAAAGTACAGAGGCACAACAAAATTATATTATTATCACTGCAATGCAGGGGCGTAGAATCAGGGGGGACGTGAGGAACACTCTTTAAAAAAGGTGATTCGGTCCCCCACACTTTTCCAAGCTAAACCCATATCAAGTCCAAATATTGGATTTGTATACAGTATTCTTTGAGTTTTGCTACTTTGGGCTGATTGAGCTACCATCCAGCCAATCACAACCGAAAAACCCTTACATAATAGGCCGTCAGTCAGATTAATCAATGCGGCTCCGTTTATTTCTACAAAGTTGCTTTCAACAAAGTTCATTTTGTATTCATTTTTTTATTTTTATTGGCATTGATGTTGATCAAAATGAATATTCTAGAGATGAGGAGCACACTGCATGAGCTATTTATCAGCATATTGATCTTGATTGGCAGCATTACGTGAAATGACCTGCAGAGAAAAAAAGGACAGTCCTTTAAGCGCACATTGTTAGTGGAGTTTATATCAGCACCTGATATGCTTTTCACATAGTTTGTGAGGTAATAGTTTGATCGGTAAGCAGATTATTAAATCTGTGTTAAATATGTAAAGCTATTTTTAATATCAGCTCCTGTTTTGTATTGTGTATTGGTGTGCAGGCGACAAACTGCAGAAAAAAAGATATATCTGCTGTGTCCTAAGAACACTTATGCATTTTACTAAAGTCAATAGACATGTAGACACGCTTTTTTATAAATGAAAACATACGGACATTATTGAAACTCAATCATTGTTGTCTTTTGATAAAAGTCATGCTCAGCACCTCACAAACTGTAGGGAAATGATAGATTTGCTTTGTTCTTAAGATGCATAAAACCTCTGCTAAAGTCCCTTTGTAGGTCTGTAGATCAAATAATTTTCTTTTGATCCTTAATTCAGTGACAAACTAATTTCACACAAGACATCACCAGGTGGCATCACCAGAAATGATTACTAAACGAATCATTAAATGCTAAAAAAAATAAGTAAAAAATGTAGTTTTATTGTAATTTATTAAATAATTTATTCAGGACCAGCTTGTTGTCAGTCTTTTCCTGTCATGTGTGAAACAGAAGCAATTGCTCCACAAGATACCTTTTATTTTTTCAGCTAATTTAGCAAAATTGTGCACTTAATTTGCAATACTTGAATCTATAAAATACTACAAGTATATAATACTTGTTATTAATAAAAATATTCATAAAATACTTATATCGTACTTTTGTATTAATATATACTGCAATATATAAATACTGCTCTGTAAGTGTTGTGTCAGTCCGAGCCACCTATTGTAAAAACAGAGTCATTTTTACTATAAATTTGCCTCCCTGTTCAGTTGGTGGT